>NW_005841868.1:3794426-3818143 GCF_000455745.1 Alligator sinensis | reverse complement strand
CCTAACACCTAGTTCATGACTGTGGGGCAGAGATGTGCAGTACTGCTACCTAGCGTGATGCCTACAGGTGGTGGATAGTGGAATGACCTTCAGGGAAGGTTAGCTGTGAAATAAACAGGGGTAACTGACGAATAAGCAGTTGTGGACCAAGCGGCAGCAGCACCACCAGGACGTAATGAGGACAGCAGAAAGCAATGGTTTCCCTCCTGAAAACATACGTTGACAGTGCTGTAACATGGCGAGTACAGGTTGCCACTATAATAAGCCTGCCAAGCCCCGAGCTATGGGTCTACAAGTCCTCAACAGCTGAGCAGGCAAAAGAAGATGTTAGAATCTCAATGGCTGCAATGGCAGATGAAGGCTGCAGCCGAACAAGATCCCCATTGGATCAGTGCCCTGCTCTGTCAAGAGCCATGTGGAAGCTGGTGTGCAGCAGCTTCTCCACAATAAAAGAAGTTATGCACAAGTGTCTTCCATGCCAGCACATTCCTCAAGCCCTTTGGTGACCAGTTAATGGTGATGGGAATCAGTTTGTGAGGTCTGGAACCTCTTAATTATGGCCTGGCATGAAGGCAACAGTTACAAGAAGGTTGTCTAGTGCTTGGACAAGACAGGAATATGATTTGGCAGCTGTAACTGTGACAGAGCAGCCCTCTTCAGGGTCTGCTCTGCTCACCCCACATGGGGCGGGGGCTAGAAAAGGTGCCTTAAACATGGCCTGTCTAATAAAGTATTCTGTGTTTCTTCTAGGCTGGATAACCATGTTCAGAGGGATCATCTTCACTGCAGTTGAAAATACCAGTGAAGACACACCATTATTTTTTGGACCTGGAAAATTAAGACCCTCATGGACAACCCTAATAGTGAATGCTCAAAGCACCACACTGCAATTGTGGCCCAAGAACTTAGGTGACACACCATTAATGTAGCTGCACTGAGTAAGACCCAGCAAGCAGGAGATGGCCAGTCCAAAGAACATGGAAGCAGCTATACCTTCTTTTGGAAGGGCAAACAGGAAGGAGAATGCTGACTTCATGGAGTTGGTTTTGCCATTAAGAATAAACTTATAAACCAGCTCAATGAGTTCCCTATTGGAATTAATGAACACCACATGACTCTCCATCTTAAACTGGTGGGTTGTCACTGTCATCAGCATGTATGCCCCAACCCTTGACACCACCGATGAAACCAAGGAGGAATTCTATGCCAACCTTGACTAAGTCCTTCCTGATGTTTCAGAGGAAGACAGACTTATTCCTCTTGGTGATTTCAATCCCAGAGTCAGAAGAGACTCTAACCTCTGGAATGGAACCATCAGCAAAGAAGGAGTAGGAAAGGTCAACTCCATTGGCATCCTCCTCTTGACCATATGTGCGGAACATGGACTCACCATTATCAACACCCTGTCCCACCAGAAAACAAGTACAAAACATCATGGCAACATCCATGATCGAAGTATTGGCACCTGATTGACTATGTCATTGTCCGTGCCCGGGATTGCAAAAATGTCCGCATCACTCAAGCTATGCTAGTAGCTGATGACTGCTGGACTGATCACTGACTAATCCTCTCAGTTATGTTGCTCAAACTGGCTCCCAAATGACGGCTGCAGCAGAAGCAATGCCAATGGAAGATCAATGCTGAAGGACTCAAGGACCCAAGCAAGTGAGACTTTTTCTACCAGTGCCTCAGTGAAAAACTGGTGAATTCCAATCAACAACAATGGGAGAATGTCAGCAGACTGTGGGGTGCTCTCAAGGCCACTGTCATCAGTGCTTGTGCAGAGACACTTGGATTCTCTACCAGGAAACATCAAGGCTAATTTGATAAGAATGACTGGGAGATCCAAGCGTGATTGATTTCAAGTGTAAGGCCTTTTGTGTTTGGCAAAATGACACCAACTTCAAGCAAAAGAAACTGAATCTCCAACAAGCCAAGGCAGAGGTCCAAAGGCAGATACATGATATGAAGAACAAATGGTAGGAAGACAAGGCTAAGGAGACTTAACATCTGGTTGACATCCTTGATATGGACAGCTTCTTCAGTGTCACCAACACCATTTATGGTCCATGTACTCAGGGACTAACCCCTTTGAGACCTAAGGATGGAGGAGACCTGATCACAAAAGGGGAGCCATCAATGCCCATTGGAAGGAAAATTTTGAAGACAGTCTCGATTGAGATTCTGCTGTTGATGAGAGTATTCTCAACTTCATCCCACAGCACCAAGTCAGAGATGATTTTGGAATCCCTCTACCCCTTGACCAGGTGAGGAAAGCCATCAAGCAGATGAAGAACAACAAGGCATCTGGAGTGGATGGAATCCCCACTGAAAGCTTAAAACAGGGAGGGGAGGAGATCACATTACAGCTTCTTGCCCTCATCTTAAGGATCTAGAATGAGAGGAGATCTCAAATGATCTCAGGGACACCATGACTGTGACAGTCTTCAAGATTGGAGACAAATCTGACTGGAAACTATGGAGGGATCACCTTGCTGTCCACCACAGGGAAGATCATTGCATGAATCCTTTTGAACCATCTTCTTCCACTTGCTGAAAAGCTCCTCCCAGAATCTCAGTTTGGGTTTAGGGAATCAAGAGACACAACTGACATGATCTTCAAAGCTCACCAGCTTCAGGAGAAATGTTGGGAACAACATAAACCTCTGCACATGGCCTTCTTTGATCTCCCAAAAGCTTTACACTCTGTCAGCTGAGAAGTGCTGTGGAGGATCCTTCTGAAGTATGGATGCTCACCAAAATTTGTCACCATTTTCTGCCTACTCTGTTTTCAGTAATGGATATATCACAGATCACTTTGTGGTTAAAATGGGCGTTAAGCAAGACTGCGTTATTGCTCCAACACTCTTTTTGATATTCCTTGCTGCAGTGTTACATCTGACCACCAACAAGCTTCCAGCTGGAGTGGAGCTAAACTACCAAATGGATGGGAAGCTGTTTAACCCCAGCTGACTCTGAGCCAAAACCAAGACCACCCTAACCACAATCATTGAGCTCCAGTACACTGATGATGCTGTAGTATGCCCTTACTCAGAAGCACACCTTTAGGCAAGTGTCAATGTTTTTACTGAGGCATACAATTAAATGGGACTGACGCTTAACATTTGGAAGACTAAGGTCCTCCACTACCAAGCTCCTAATGAATAGTCCCAGCTCTGGTAATCCAGATCCACAGTGAGACTCTAGAGAACATTGAGTATTTCCTGTACCTTGGCAGCCATCTCTCACAGAAGGCTGATGTCAATGAAGAAATCCAACAAGTGCAGTGCAACCTTTGGATGCCTGAAGAAATGGGTGTTTGACAATTGTGACATTAGGTCTGAAACCAAGCTCATGGCTTATCAAGCGGTCATGATCCCCACCTTGCTGTATGGAGCTGGGTCATGGACAATGTACAGAAGACATCTAAAGTTGTTGGAGAAGTACCGTTAATGCTGCCTGCAGAAGATCCTCTGAATCCAGTAGGAAGAGAGATGCACCAACTTTAGCGTCTTCTTGCAACCAAACATCATGAGTGCTGAGGCAAAGATCATTCAGCATCAACTTTGTTGGGCTGCCCATGTCATCCAGATGTCTGACTCCAGATTCCTGAAGCAAGTTTTATTCTCCCAGCTCAGCCAAGGCATATGCTCAAGAGGAGAGCAGAGAAAGCACTTCAGGGACATCCTCAAGGCCAACTTTAAAAAATGCAACATCAATTCCAACTCATGGGAGACTATCGCTCAGGACCACTCCAAATGGAAGAAGAGTCTGCTGCAGGGATCTCAGTACTTTGAAACCTCATGACAACAACATGCAAAAGCAGGAGTGGCAGAAACACTGTGTTGTGGACCAAATAAAAAATCCAGCGCCACCCATCGTACGTGGAAACACATGTCTGAACTGCAGTAGAGTCTATTGATCTCAGATAGTCCTCATCAGCCATCCTTGGACACACAGATAGTCATAGAAGACAATCATCCTCAACTACAAGGGATTGCTGAAGAAGAAGAGTTCTACGACTACCCAGGCTGAGTAGAGTAGGTGATTTAGAGCAGACTTCTTCTGTTTCCATGCAAGTCCTTTAACTGGCTGAGCAGTTTCCTGCTTCCTGCCTGCCATGGACCAGTAGGAATCATGGACAGGATAGCCAATCAGGCCACAGGCACGTGAGGATGAATCATTCTGTTGCAGTGGAAGGAGAGTCCTTCTAGATGGTGAACCCTCACATGGAGGCTGAGGATGAGTCAGATAAAGGGTGAAGGTGACTCATCACTGTGACCATTCACATGGTCACTGCTATTGACAATGGTAATTATTTGTATTTTGGTAGCGCATAAAATTCCTAGCTAAGATCAAAGCCTACTGTGCTAAGTAAGGACTGGACAGATTGATAGTTAAAGACAGACATGTTCATCCCTGCCCCGAAGAGTTTATGATCAAAACGGCAGGGGAATGGTGAAATCAGGACAAGAACCCAGGTTTTCTTATACCTGGTTTAACACCCTAATTGCTACTGTGTTGCCAGCTGTTCAACAGGCGACATGTTTTTGCTCTAATGTGGTGCCTGCTATGCATGAAATGCTTTTGATCAGATCTCTGTGTTTTCAATGAGTGAATCTAAAACCAGGCTAATGGGAAATGAGTGAATAGAAAAGTTAATAAAGGGAGCAGCTTTAAATAGGACTCAAACATAGACACTTTGAAATACAAGGGAGTTCCTTTCTTTGCTAGGTAGCAAAGCTTTTGGGTATGAGAGGCGTGAATTTCAAGTTATTTTCTGGCCACTGGAGGATTTCTGTGTTTAACTTGCAGGGCAATAGAATTCAAGATAGAGGGCTTTGTACAAAAAATGATAAGAAGACTTGAAATCTGAAATAAAATGTGCTCCCTCATTCATTCCAAAAAATGCAGGATACCAGGCTGACTGGGGGCAAACCCTTAATTGGTAGAAATTGTTGTGGAACCTATTTTTAGATCTTTGGAGGGCTGACTGCAATTTATAATGTGTTTGCACAGTGTCTAACAAACTGAGGCCCTAACTTGGTTTAAGTTTTGGTGTTGATGCAATGTAAATGTTCCATCATCATCATCATCTTCATCAGTAACTGATACTAATATTACTCTGTGGAGATGTCTACATTGCTGTCATCAAGTGGGTGCAATGTAGTGTAGAAAGCCATCTTTAAATTGAGCCAGCTTGGGTACTACTACCAATCTACCAGAGCAGTGCCATTGCAATGAAGTTTAGCACCTGGGCCAAAGCCCACAGCAGCAGCCCGCCCTTACCCCATGCACAGATTGTGGGGCACATGCCCCTTCATTCTTGCCTAGGAGCACAGGCAGAGGGAAAAAAATCTTATGTGGGGGCTGAGTCCAACTTAAACTTAAAAGATATTTCTACAGACAGACACACACACACACACACACTGCCTAGCAGGAAAATGTGCAGGGGAGAAGGTGGGGAGGGAGGGAAGGGTCATGGGTGGGGGAGGCAGATTGAAGGCCCTGCTGTGAGGGAGGGAGTAGGGCAGGGGCAGGGTCTGGGGTGAACAGGGCCCCAGTGTGGGTTGCGGGAGGGTCACAGCCTGAGCGGCTCATCCAGGGCTGCAGGGGACCCCTGCCACTGTGTGCACCCCTGGGGCAGACATGGGGGGCATGTGCCCTCTGGATTTGTGCATGAGGTGGAGGCAGGCTGCTGATGCGGGCTGGGGCGCTGCACCCCACTGCCTCTGTCCCAGCAGCTACGCAATGCCACATGCCTCCTGCACGTTGGCAGCACTGAGGCCCCTGCCTGCCCAGCAACAGGAGGTATATGGCATCGCGTGGCTGCTGGGTCAGTGGCAGCGGGGAACACAGCCCAGCCTACAACAGCAGTCCTCCTCTGTCCCATGCACAGATTGGGGGGGCACGTGCTCCCATGCCTTCCAGCCCTTGCCCCACTCCCTCCCTCACCATGGGGGCCTCAATCTGCGCCCCCCCATGACCCTTCCCCCACCTTCTCCCCTACGCACTTACTTGTCGGATGCTGCTCCACACCTGGCAGGACTGGGCTGAGTTCCCAGCTACCTGCAGGCTCTGGCTGCTCATCTGTGTCTGTGTGAGCCCCTCTCCCCCTGTTGCAGCCACTGGGAACCTGCACCCAGGCAGCTCTGTGGTCCTCTGTGCTGCCACCACTGCCTGTGTTCGGGTGGGGGCTAAACCCTGTTAGTCCTGGCCTTCTGCTGCCTAAGCCTGGGAGTGCATGCAGCAGCAGGAGCCGCCCTTTCCCCATCCCTGTGCCCCCTTGAAAATGAGCTACTCGCAGCTCCATCCTGCACCCCGTCCCAGCTGGGCAGTGCCTTCGCTTTGGCACCTGGGGCGGTCATCCCACTCGCCCCCCCTCTTGCTATGGCACTATACCAGAGGCACCACAGATCTCAACACAAGTTAATTTACCCTTCAAGAAGAAGACATACCCCAAATCCCCTACTTGTTTGGCCCTTGTACATATGTAAAAAGGTGAGCAAGCTTTCCTGTATTTTAGTTGTACATGACTGCACGCATAGGGCACCTGCTAAAATCCAGGCTTCTCCATGAAGTTGGAGAGACCAGGGCTGTGAAATATCCAGAAAAAGAAATTACTGCTACTTACAGTCAGGACAAATTGCTGATTGATCCCTCAAACCATTTGGGCCCATACTATGAAATGGCACTGATGTTTCTTTGTTTAACATGGCTTTGAGCAGTCATTGTGACTTGTAGTACTGAAGTTCTCTGCAACAGGAATGTCAGATTGGGGTACAAATCAGAGAAAACCATGACATGCAAAGTCAGGTTTCTGCTGTGTAATATCCTTGAGGCTTTCCTTCCTGTCAATATATTTCTTTTCAGACTCAGACAAAGTCTAAAGAGACTGAATTTCCAACCCCTGGACCTCCCCAGAGAATCCATCCCATGGCTTGCACTAGCCTAGGGCTTGCATAACCGCCAGCAGGATGCCTGTGAAATGCATCAGTGTCTAGAATTACTAGTCACTATGGAGTCTCGGGCCCTAGCACTTTTAGTTCCCAGTAACTTGAGGCTAGCCTGGACTCCAGCATTGGCTTCTCTTCCACTGAACACTGCACCTGAACATGCACATTCATTGGTCTCAGATCCTGGCCTTGCTGTACCACTGAGGCACAATGAGAGCGGGATATGACAGCACCCATCACTTTGTGGTGTACTGGATACTGTCACCTTCCACTATCTGCCTGATACATTTCAAATTCAGAGACAGACTTGCACCAAAGATAGAAACTTTTGAATCCTTGTTTCTACTAAGTCAGCATGTACTCAGAGGTTTAGCTCAGCTCTGTGCAAGTCTAGCAAAAAGCAGGTTTTCATCCTCTGCTAGCTTCTTTTATGTCCCAAGACATGAGATCAAAGTATATGTCTGTGTCACTGTGAGGCATTGCCCCAGAGCTGTCAAGAACAGCTTCCAGCTGGGATAAGCTTCACATGGCACTTAATGGCTTGAAGGATCCCTTTGGGCTCAACTGGTAGAACTCCTGCCTGCAGCACGCATGGGGCCCGGTTTCAGCCCTGGCTACTTGTTGGAAACATACACAGCCAGCCTGGCCTTGATAAGTCCCATCCTTCTTGGAGGACATAATGACTCTCTGGTCGACTGTGGTATAGCTGGCACCAGCTGAACAGAGCAGGAGTGAACAGATTCATTGCATGGTTTATAACACTAAGATGAGAAGAGAAAGGAGGAATGAGGTGACAGAGACCCGTTGGCTTTGAAATAGATCCACTTTAATTCCCCAGACTCCGACCAAAGCCCTTTGACTTCTCCATGGAACAGTTCCAGTTTCCCAGCCCCCCTTCTTGGTAACCTTGTATCAGTCCTTTCACTTTCCCTAGTGCCTTTCCAGTTTTGCCTCTGTGTTGGTTTGCCTTTAAAGCAGATACCAATTATTCCTGTTTCACCTGCCCGCCCTGAAACAAACCATGGAGAATGGAGAATCAGGATAAAATAGTATAGCTCTGTTTGTGTGGTGAGGTGAGAGGGGGCATGCTTTTAATTTTTAATCCTTTATCTCCTCTGCCCCAGGAGTTTGAGAGAAGATGGGGCCGTTTGTTTCACTATAACCGAAAAGAACCACATATGTATGTGGGAATTTAGATCAATTAAGCTACAAATGCAAGCTTATTTGCAACAAAGCTCTGTCTTTCCTTCTCCTTAGGAATCTCCTGACCCTGATGCAGACTTTTTGACCCTGAAGACCTATTTATTCTGGGAGATCCTCACAGAAAATCAATCATTTGTTCACTGCCTTTCAGGTGTCATGTTTGTTCAATCAAAACAAGTTTTTGTCTTTCCTGTTGCCTGAGTCCATCAAGTCACACAATCTGCAGCATGGAGCAGTCACAGGGGACACCCAGATCCTTCCTTCGCCCACTCTGAGGATCTGACTCATCAGCCAGTGGTGGGAGAGACTCCTTTCCTGTGCCCTCTCTTGCTCTTTTTTGCAAAGCAGGGAATAACTACAGCAGAGTGGCGCATTTCCTGGCGAGAAGCGTTGCCTCCTCAAGCCCCCAGACAAGAAGTAGGAGGGTGTTTCCTGTACCCCATGCTGGGTAATAACACAAGAGGACTCCAGTTTTTGAAAACTGAACTGCCTGGTTATTAAGAGAGACATTTACAGAGATACTGTCACAGCAGCTACTGCCCAAGCCAGGTGTACCCTTTCTGGTGACTCCTCCAGTCACTTCCCTCCTGTGACCTGATTTCCTCCCTCCAACTTCCATGCACATCATTACAGCTTTCCTCCTACATTTTGGCTTTGTTGTGTGGCTAGTAGCCCTCTGTGGGGACGTTAATATGTAGCCCTCTGTGTCCACTGGCAGCCCATTGTGGCCCATTAGTCCTCATATACCTTTAGGCATGCTAATCTTTGAACCAGTCCCACTTGGTTAGGGACTTGCTTCCTGCTTGTTGCTTCATGAGGCTGAAGTTGGTTCCTTATTCCTAGATCCTTTTTCCTGATTCCTTTTTCAAAGCTAATCTGTGCACAATTAATGGTTGTTAGTAATTTTAATTACACAAGTTAAAGAGTTAGAATTGCATCAAAAATGTATATTTACGAATAAAGATATGAAATAATATCATCTCTCAAGTACATAGCCCTGAAAGAAGACCTGAGATGAGGCTGGGTTTATGGGGCAAAATCCTTTTTGAGTCACCCCAAACCACATGTGTCTGCAATCGAGGGACTCTTCTGAAGAAGCCTGGGCAGAGTCCTGCCCGATCTGAAGCTTACTTTCTGCATGCCAGGCTGGTAACTCACAGCCCTTCAGGCCTGAATAAGAAACTGAGTTTGGGCTGGGATTATGGGTGGAAATCCTTCCTTTATCATCCTCTTCAAATGGCCATGGAACCCTAGATCTTTTAGATCCTGCCCTATATCAGTGGCAGGCTCTGGGATTTTTTTTCACCTGTTTTTACTATAGTGAACCACCTAGACCCACTACAGAGTACTGTGCTCAGAAGCATTTTTAATCTGAGGAGCCGACTGAAGAAGTCCAGGGAGTAACTCCTGTCTGGAAATCTCTCCCCTTTGTCCACACTTGTGCTTTGCACCAAAATTAAGAGCCACCCCACTGCAGACTATTGCATGGGTTACAGTGGGGCCGACCTTTAGGACACCTTTGTATACTTTGACATTAACAACAGACTTCACAAATTTGGAAGGGACGGCTGGTAGATACAAAATCTCATCTGCCTTTTAACCTGCCTCTCACATTACAGTCTCTCACTTACCGTTTACAGCTGTGCACTCTAACTTCCAGCAATGTAACCTAAGACTACAAACAGTGAAAATGGGCTTGAGTAGCTCTTCAAACCTGTGTATCCTCTACATACTAATGAGGGCTTGAATGCCTCGTGCCTCCTGAGGCTGGGGGGGCATGGCAACTGCCTGCAGGCAGTGGCGGCGGAGGCAGGGGCATGGCGGCGGTGAGTGGGGACCGCCCTCAGGCGGCCGCGGTGATGTTGGCGGCGAGGGCAGGCTGAGCGGGGACTGCCCACACGTGACCATGGCAGTGTTGGTGGCGAGGGGTGGCAAGTGACAATCAGCAATCAGTGACTGCCCACAAATGCCACGGGCAGCATCGGCGGCGGGGGGGTGGCAAGTGGCGACAGCCTGCAAATGCTGCCGGCAGTGGCAGTGGTGGCCAATCTCAGGGGGTGCACATGCACCTGGGTGCACCCCCTACACGTCGCCAATGAATGAAGTTATGCAGATAAGGAATATACAAAGATTTCACTATGGAACATAACCTTAGTCCAACATGCAGAACATAATCAGGGATACACATACACAGAAATATGATTTTTTTTAAATACCTATCACTATAAGCATGGAGTCTACTTCAATGATGTGAGACATCATTGCAATATTTGAAATCTTGGTTCAGGTTTAAACTATGTTAACAGTTACACTATGTTTTTCTTCTTTGGTTTGTCTTATTAAACATGCAACAGTTGTAGCAAAACCCCCAGTTTTTCTTTTCTTTGTTTATTTAAAAATACATTCCCTCCCCTTCCCCAACCATTTCTGACTTTCTCTCTGCCCTCTCTATCCCTTATAAGTGATTACAAGTAGTACTAGGTAAGCTAAGCTAAGTTCTTGTATACTATTATTGTAATAAGCCCCTTTTTTTATATATTGTAAATAGTGTTATGTTTGTATTGATTTTTACTGTTTTATATTGTATTATATTGTATTCCTATTATTTGTGCGTTGATTTTTATTGTTTCATATTAACATTGTATGATTTAGGCCTGCAATGTTGGTTGGCATGAGTGATGTCAAGTATCCATTTTGTGTGTCAGGTTGTTCCCATCTTGTCCCCATGCCCTGCTGTGTAAGTATGTTGCAATTATGACTCACATTTAAGTCTGTAACCTCTCCCATGTAAATTGGTTTTCCTTGAATGCCTGAAGCAAGAGTGAATGGATGAGTGAAACATAATGATAGCAGGACCCCCTACTAAATCACCCCACCATCAAAACCAATACCTGGACCAATGACCCAGCCATTGGAACCACCCTCAGCATTCAAGAAACAAAAGACGAGGCAACCCACCATTGTGCCAAGGCTGCACATGCTCAGTATGAACATCTGGGACCCTCTGGAACAGGACTGACATTGCCTGGACAGGCCTTCCCCATAGGAGATCAGAGGTAGTCTGCCCCATTAAAAAGGATAGTGACGACTGACTCATTGGGATGCCGTCTCCATCTGGACCAGACCTGCTCCATGTCATGCTGCCTGTCAACCCAGAGGCCCTGCTGGTGACCCCCCTCTGAACAACACCTGCTGGAGAAAGACCCCAACTGGCCATCAAGGACCCTCTCCCAGTCTGGATAGGTAGCTATCACCCCTACCTTTTCTTCAACCAAGGACTCAGACTCTGTTTCTCTTCCCTACCTGGACTCCAACCCTTCCACTGAGTGTCTTTCTCCTGCTGCCATTGTGTGTGTGTGTGTGGGAACCAAGCTGTACAGTACAGTGTTCATTTAATAAAACTGTTATTTGAACCCCTGAGTTGAGTTTTGCTTTACTACTGTCCGGCCCTGCTGCAATTTCTGCTCCTTGCCCCTCTAACTTCTGTCTCATTTCTCCCTCTCCTGCTTCTGGCTCACCGCCACCTCCAACACCTGTCCCATGCTTCTGTGGCTCCAGCCGTCCTGAGCTCCTCTCTGCCTGCAAACCCCTGTTTCTTTGCTATTGTTTCATCCCCATCGCCTTTTCCCTTGACCTTTGCCACTGTTATTGCCTTGTCTCCACTGCCTTTTCCCCGGATCTCTGCCACTTGTTCTTTAGTTACCAAGCACCCCAAGCATAGGTACCCCAAACACACACACATACATACCATAACATCCAAGTTAGGAACTCACCTGTGTGTATGTGTAGGTGGGTGGTATATGTGTGAACTGGTGCATATACATATATGTCATCACGTGTGTGATATACAAATTAGTGATCTGTGTATGTGTGTTGGGTGTGTGGGTATTGACAATTGATTTTTGTCTAACTTTTGGTGTGTATAGTGTGTAGGTGCTTGAATTGGTGATAGATGTGCATATGCAATAGTACACCACGCCCTCCTGTCTAACAGCATGATATTGAGATCCTGAGCATTGCCCTGACCCCACAGTACAACACAGTCTTCTCACACAGAAATATAGGCCAATATGTGGATTCTTGGATAGGAACCGGTCATGAATTTTCACTATGAATGTATGAAGTTATTCATTTAGAAGTATTTTTTCTATTTTGTGCCTGTTGTTATTTTGTATTTATTTGTTATTTATTAAGGTAAAATAAATCACATATATTTAAATTAGTTTCCAACAGGAAAAAACACATTACTAATTTTCTTTCCTTCATTTTTTCTCATAGAAACATATGGCTTGTATATAAACCCACACTGATGTTTCCAAACTTAATTAATTTATTACTGTATTTAATCAAATTCAAGACAAATTTTGCCTCTCATTCAACATGGGGAAAAACATGGCCCACCTTGTACCAGCACTCTGTCTCCAGCTAGATCCAGGGATGGAGCAGGACCTTGCATTAGGATCATGAGGCATCACACATGAAGATTGGGTGGGTAATGGAGCAGCAGTATGGGTGGGGATTGGGCAGCAGCATGTGCTTATGATTGGTTGGGGGATCAGGAAGCAGCATGTGTTGGGGGAAAGGACAACAGCACACATGGAGCAATTGGGAAGCAGCATTGGTCATGGGTTAGAGCAGCAGCACGCATGAGGAAGCAGGAGGGGGATTGGGCATCAGTACGCATTGGGATTGAGAGGCAACAGATGTTGGGGATGAGCAGCGGCAGAGGTAGACAGCAGCATGTGATGGGGATCAGGCAGCAGTGTGGATTGGGAATCAGGTGGGAGGGCAGGTGGATGGGGGACCAGTGGTGGGTTGTAGATCAGGGGACAGGTAACAGGGGTGCAGGCTTGGGGAGTGAGTGGCAGGGGAGCAAGGTACAGGGGTCAGGCTGCCTGCCTCCCCCCTCCACAGTTGGGGACAGATTTAAGACAACACTCCAATAATTTGATTCTATAAATGGAAAATTACAGTGAATTATAATGTTATAATTTTTCATGTATGGAATCTACCTATTTGGTGTGGTCATCCTACATTCAAAGTCATCTTTGATTCAGGTAAGTATGGTATTAATTGCAAAAATAAACAATCATTATCGATGCATACTATTCCATCCAATAACAGAACACCAAAGACAGCTGAGCACAGATGAGAACTGACTGAAAATCACAGTATTAGCACCAGTAATAGTAGTAGTAGGCATCTGTTTCACAAGACAATAGAATTATTATTATTATTGTCTCGCATGACAATATAATTATTATTATTATAGACTAGACATCAGCTCACTGAACATAATCCTCACTTGAATGATTAAGGAAATTTGGAGTAAGCTTTCCAGAACACAAAGCCTGGGAAGTGTATATGGAAACACTAAGCTTCCCACATATCTGTGTCCCCCCCTCACTCTTGCTGGTTTAATCCAAACTAAAGGCAGGTGCCAGTATGTTTGGAACTAGCTTGGCCACAGGAGCTGCTGGAGCAAAGGAGAGCATCCATTTGTCCATTTATAGGGGCTCCACTCCTGAACCGGCTGCCAACTAGGCATGAAAAGCCCAGTCTACCCTATCATGGAGTGCATTTCAGTTCCACAATTTTTTGGTGGCATTTCCTCTGCCAGGGGTAAGACTAGTACCCCCTGTAAGGTGCTTTTCTGCACAAAGTCATTGGCACCCTAGAGCAATGTTTCCCAACCTTTTTGAATCTGTGGCACACTTACATGGCTTCCACCACTCCATGGCACACTGGCCAAGCAGGTGGTGGCAGCGGGGGGTAGGGGGGAAGTGAGCAGCTGAACACCATCGGGGGGGAGGGAGTGAGCGGCAGAATGCGGCAGAGCAGCAGGAAGTGGGTGGCACAGCACTTGAATCTCTGGCTGGAGCCACGCCCCCGCATCTGTCTGGCTGCCCATAGCAGCAGCAGGCAGGGGGCATGGCTCCAGTCCAAAATGCCATGGCACATATGGACATGCCTGATGGCACACCAGTGTGCCACACTGGTTGGGAAATACTGCTCTAGAGGTCGCCAGGTTACTTAACCACCTCCCAGTAGGGCTGTGCGAAACAGCACTGTTTCATTTCGACTTCTGTTTCACCATTTCACAGGGACAGTGTTTCATTTCTCTGTTTCAAAGCACTGTTCTGTTTCATTTTGTCAAAACTGTTTTGCTGTTTCGATTCTGTTTCGATGCCGTTTTGACACATTTCACTGTTTCGCTCATAGGCTCTAATGGGGAATCACGGAAATGCCTACAACTTTGTCATTTCTTGCCTGATTTGGATGAAAATTGCAGGGACGGTAGCCCCTTCTGGAGGCATGAAGCCTGCCAAGTTTCTAGGAGATAGGCACAGGGTTTTTTGTGAAACTGCACCTGAAACTGTTCATAGCAAAACTAGTATCGCTTGCCGGCAGTGGCAGCCTGCTGGCATCCTGCACATGGGTCCGGAGGCCCGCTCCACCCCAGCCCTCCTGGGGGTACGGGCCCTCAGATCTGTGTGCGGGATGACAGCAGGCTACCGCTGCTGGGGGAAGTGATCAGAGAGCTGGGGAATCAAACTAGATGGCAATATCAGAGCAGTCCTCCCCCTCTCTTCCCCCTCCCTCTCCTTAGTTTCTGTTTAGCTGCAAGCAAGTCTGGCTTTGAAACTCGAAACATTTCAAAATGTTTAAAATGTTTCCAGTGCCCTTGTTTTATTTCAAAGCCTTTTGTTTCATTTCAATTTCACTGTTTTGAGCTTGAAACATGTTGAAACAGCTTTGAAACAAAACACCCATTGAAATTTCGCGCAGCCCTACCTCCCAGCACTCGGCAATTACAGCCACAGGTCATTCCGTCTACTGTAAGTTATGGTAGCAGGAGTGTGGCGGGCCAGTAGGGGGTGCTCCTGCCCTGAGCCACCCACCTCACTGCGCCTGACCACCTTCCGGGCTCTGAGTGCCTCCCTGGGGGCACCTCACATCTAGCCAACCCCCCTGCTGGAGCACACCCACTAGCCTGGGGCTAGTGCTGCCACCACCCAGGGTCTGGCCTGATCCTGGCACTGTGCCCCTTGGGAAACACAGGCCTAGTAGTCTTTGAGGGTACTCGACCCACTTCAAGAACTTAGGGTGCTTCCCTCAGTCTGAAGCACAAATAGTGGTCTCCCTCAGTCAGCTGAACCAAGGGGACCCCAAGGCATAATCTAGACCCACTCCCAATAAGTCTCCCATGCTAGGTACAAAGGAGAACTTTATTGATTACAAGGAGTAGGTTTGGAATAGGGTACAGAGTAGAGCAATATCAGAGAAATCCCATAGAGCAAACAGGGTGACTGGGTAGCTTTTGATCACACATCTGAGTTACTGCAAGCTATATATCTAGTTAGATCTCAGGTAGCTTACTCATGAGTATCATCCAGAGGCAGGTGGAGATTCCCTCTGGAGGCAGGCAGGTCCTTGATCATGAGTTTCAAGAGAGAGAGCAAGTTACAGATGGCCCAGCTCTTTTCTCTCTGAATTTTCATCATGCCTACTGCCCCCTTCTCCTAGGCAGTTCTTAACTTATATAGCCCGTATGACCTCGTTTACCTGGTCCAATGGAGGCCAGCACCTGTTGGCTGCCAGCCAACCAATTTGAAATGTATCACTGGTTGCTGGGCAGACTGGAAGGGTCTCTAGCCCCTTCCCAGTCAGGTTGGCATTGTTTAGAACAATAGGGAGCATACGCCCCTCACCCAGGTATGTGATGCCAGTCATGTAGGCAGAGGGAGCAGGTTCCCCCCCGCCCCCAGGAATGTATCCAGCTCAGGTTACCTAAAGAGATGGGACGTGTGCCCTCTGCAGGGCCCATATTAACCAAATTGTCACAGAGCAGAGTTTTTGGGGAGAGACAGGGGTGGCAATCTGCCACATGGAGAACCTGACTTGACTGTATTAGCACCAGTACAGTGTTCTTAATTCCCCAAGAGGGAGGCTTCATATGTATTAAGCATCTCTGTGTGTGCTTGCTGATGTCCTTATTGTTTCTGAGGCATTCATACAGCAACAACATGGCTTGGTATGCTTGCCTTCCTAAGAGCTTTGGAGTTTTTTCAGTTGCTGGGATATCGCCACTTCCTACCTTTTTTTAATTCTAAAATTCCATCAGTTCTCAGTCTCACCAAGTCTGTGGAAACATACATAATGATTGCCAGTATTGTGCATAACCCCAACTACTTTGTACCTGCAATGAGACAACCTTTATTTTTGAAAACTTTTGATCAATTTGCAAATACGTCTGATGTTCTCTGTTGAATTAATCAGACTGGTGACATGTTTTAACTAGCAACGTTCCATCAACTTAAATACAAGAGACCTAACTAATAATAAATAATTTGGGGGGGCAAGGAAATAGGATACTACCATCTCTGAAAAGCCAGAGATTGGCATTTGAAAAGACATGGTTTAATAATTTGATATAAAGGTAGATATGCACATAGTTTTATTTCAACTTACTTAATGTCATGACAGCTTCAACAAAACTCTTTTATTACAGTACCAACTTAATGTCACGTACAAGAATCTCTGGTGGAAAAAGCCGAGGATAAAATGCAGCCTGAAAACACTTCTTCAGGAGCGTGCCCCAGTGGTGGAGAGGTGTGGTTGGAGGTGGCATGAAAGAGAACATTGTCTTCCCTGTGGGCATGGGCCCCTGCTCTGCATGTGGGGTTTCAGCAGGCTGCTGCTGCCAGCTGGGGCCAGCAGCAACTGCTTGGCATAGCCCTTGCTGAGCACCGGGAAGACTGAGGTGCTGCCGCTGGTCCCACCCTGCAACAGCAGCCTGCTGAAACCCAGCACAGATCCAGAGGCCCTCACCCCCCAGAAAGAGCTGGGGGAATGATCAGAAAGCTGGGGAATTGAACCAGGGGCTGGGGAAATGTTCAGGTCCCAGTTCCTTGTTTGATTCCTCTGCTCCTTGATCTTTCTCCCAGCTCTCTGATCGCTTCCCTCATCTTTTTCTGGGAGGCACAGGCCCCTGATGATGCAGGATGACAGCAGGCTGCCACTGGCATCTGGGGATGGTAGTGGCTCTGGGCTATTTCCCCAACTAGCAGCAGTAGTCTGCTGAAACCCCACTCACAGATCCAGGGGCTGCACCCCCCGGGAAGAGCTGGGGGAATGATCAGAGAACTGGGGATTCAAACTGAGAGCTCTGGCTGACAGGTGGAGCTGCCCCAGCTCCCAGACAGCACACAGCACCCTGCCAAGCCATGCTGCACCCATGTGATGGTGCAGCTGCTGTGCAGCTGCCAGGTCGGGGAAGGAGGGGAGCAATCCCCACTGCCTACTACTGCCCCATGCTGCACAGGGAGGCTCTGCCATGAGTGCCCAGAGGCCCCAGTAGCTGCTGCCAGAGCTGGTGAGTGCGAAGCTTCTTTTTTTTTAAATCACCGGCTGTGGAGCATGAGAATGACAACTTGCTGCCACTGCCAGCTGGTGCCAGCGCCAGCACTCAAGTCTGCCTGGTACAGCCCATGCTGAGGACCGGGAAGAATCCAATGCTGGCGCTGGTCCCAGCCCAAACTCAGCCCCTTATTTGGTGTTGATTACATAACACACAAGCCTGGGGGACTCTCAGCTAGGTGGCTGGCATGCAAAAATCAAGCTTCAGGTCAGGCACCATTCAGATGCCTGCCCAGACTTATTTAGGAGATCCCCCGACTAATCCCTGCCCAAAATAAGATCCTTATTTGGCGCAATGTACCTACCATGCAGGTATTGAGGGGTGGGTGGCAGCTGGCAGGCTGGCACTCAAAAACTGAGCATTAGATCCAGTAGGGGCCTGCCCAGGCTTCTTCTGGAGAGTCTCTCAGTGGCAGAGTGGTGTGTTTTGGGGGGATACAAAAAGGATTTTGCCCCAAAATCCCAGCCCCAAATCAGCTCCTTATTCACAGGAATATACATAGCACACAGGTCTGGGGGGCTGTCAGTTAGCAAACAGGCATGCAAAAACCGAGCTTTGGGTCAGGCAGTGCCCTGCCCATACTTCTTTGGGAGAGACCCCAGGTGGAAGAGAGGTGTGGTTTGGGATGATCTGCAAATGGTTTTCACCCATAACCCCAGCCTCAATTCACCTCTTTTTTCCATGCTATGTAAATAGTACACAGCTCTATGGAGCCTTCAGTTGAGAGGCTGTCATGGAAAAACTGAGATTTGGGTTGGGTAGGAGCCTTCCAGACTTCTTTGGGAGAGTCTCCAGGTGGTGGTGATATTTGTTTTGTGGTGACCCAAAAAGTATTTTACCTGATAATCCCAGCCCAAATTCAGTTTCCTATTTGGGGCTAGGTAGAAAGCAAACATGCCTGGGGCTTGTCAGTTGTCAGGTTAGTACTCACAAATCAAGCTTTGAGTCGGGCAGGACTCTGCCCAGACTTCTTTGGGAGAGTCCTCTAATTGCAGAGACGTGTGGTTTGGGGTGATCCAAAAGGATTGTCACTTGTAATCCCAGCCCAAACCCATCTTCTTATTCAGGGCTAAGCAGGGGTCGAAATATGGGGAGACTTGGGGGTGGGGGGGCTCAGCCCCCCCATAAGAGATGGGAACCTCCAGCCTGTCTAAGCAGCTCAGGTGGTGGTGGCAGTGGCAGCAGTGGCAGCTCCTTCCAGCTTCCATCTGCTATTGCCGCAGACCCCCCCCAAGAGTTGGACTGTAATTTGAACCCTGGGGCTAAGTATTTATTACAGAGGCCTGAGGGGTTGTCAGGTTGGCACTCACAAACTGAGCTTTGGGTTGGGTAAGACTCTGCTCAGGCTTCTTTGGGAGGATCTTCTGATGGCAGAGATGTGTGGTTTGGGATGTCCTGCAAAGGATTTCCACCCATAATCCTGGCCCAAACCCAGCTTCTTATTGAGGTCCGGCGGCCTGTGAGTTGGCAGACTAGCATGCAAAAACTGAATGCAGGACTCCACCCAGACTTCTTCAGGAGAGTCCCCCAATGGCAGAGATGTGTGGTTTGGGGTGACTCAAAAAGGATTTTGCCCCATAAACCCAGCCCAATCTCAGGTCTTTTTCAGGGCTATGTACTTGACACATGATATTATTTTACATTTTTTTAGTAAATATACACTTTTTGATTAAATTCTAACTCTTTAACTTGTGTAATTCATTACTAGCAACCTTTAACTGTGTAAAGATTAGCTTTGTAAAAAGAACCACAGTAAGAAACTGGGAATAAGGAACCAACTTCAGTTGCTTCCTCTGGTTGAGCAGCATCCTATTGGTTTTCTGCTGCTGCTGTATGGTGTTTTTTCTAATGGTTCTATGTCGAGTCAACTAATGGCAGAATCTCTCTGCCAGTTCTGCAGGTCCTGGCTCTGGCTTTATCTGTCTCAGTATAAGAATGTATCTACAATGCATAATCATCTATCACTACAACCATGTGCCTTCAAACTGACTTCCTGGTGCCATCTTCAAACTCTTCCACTCTGCAACCTAAGTTTCTCCCACCAAGTTCCAAGCAGGTTGCTGCAGAGGGGTTCTGTGATCGCAAGCTGTGGGATCTATGCAGAACTAGTACGCTCTTACAGTGACAATAGAGTGATTTATCAGACATCACAATAGTGATTGTTTCACCTATACACTACCTTCTGCCTCACTTCATGTGGATCTATGGGGGTGCAAATAGTGGAATACATCATCAAATAATAACACAACACATTATTCTCTAGCTAAAAAGAAACTGAAGTCTTTACTAATATGTTAGGGGTGTAGGGCTATATTACGCAGCTTAAGATTGCAGCAAAACCAAAACTAACTTTATTGGAATGTGCATTAATTTGCTATATCATATATTTTGTATTAAAAAAAAACCCCAGAACAAACTAGGCCAAAATAATCAAAAGGCATTGTTTATTAATTTTGTTGTCATTATAATCAAATGTATATCACCTTTTCAGATTTATAAAACAAAATCTAGCCTTCTTGGGTAGCTTAGTGCATCCAATGCTGCACTGAAAGTTATTTCCATGCATGAGTTAATGTTCACCTGAGTTAACATTTCCATACCCAAGTTAATGTTTTTAGCTAGAATTAAAAACTCATCATAGCTGTGAAATAGGAACTAGATTACCAGGAGCAGCTTTGCAGAACTGCAGAATAAAGAATAGATATCAACTACTCAGACATCTCTTGGGAGGAACACTCAGCCAAGTCGGATCGGTTGCATTCCTTCCTGACCTGCATCAAAGAGCTTTTCCTGGCTCAGGAGGTGCACAGGCCAACCAGAGGTAACACTTTTCTAGATTTGGTCCTGGTCAAAGGAGATGACCTGGTGACTGACTTAAACAAAGAGAGTAGTCTGGGCGACAGTGACCATGAAACCATCACATTCACTGTCTGTCACAAGGCAGACAAATCAGTTAGCAGGGTTGAAGTTTTGGACTTAAAAAATGCAAATTTCAATAAGCTCAGGTCACTAGTAGAGGAAGTGCTGTGGGATCAAAGGCAAAAGGAATGCATGAAGAGTGGTCATTCCTGAAGGACACAATCCTTGAAGCACAAAGGAAGTACATTCCCATGTGGAGGAAAGGTAGCAGAAGGGCTGGGAAGCCCTCTTAGCTAAACAGGATCCTCTGAAGAAAGAAGCATACAAGCAATGGAAGCTTGGGACAGGCTCCAAGGAAGACTATACAGCTATGGCCCGCACTTGTAGGGAACAGATTAGAAAGGCTAACGCAGTGACTGAACTTAAATTAGCAACAGGAATCAAGGACAACAAGAAGTCCTTCTTTAGATATGTAGGGAACAGGAGGAAAACACTGCTGAACAACTCAGGACAGCTGGTTACCAGTACTCAGGAGAAGACTGAACTCCTGAATGACTACTTTGCTTTGGTATTTCCCCGGTCCAAATAGGGTACAGAATGGGCATGGTAGGAACGACCACCTTCCTACTATTGCTGTAGAACTGGTGTGTGATTAATTAAAAAAATTAGACATATATAAGTCAGCAGGACTGGATTAATTTTATCCAAGAGTGCTGAACGAGCTGGTCGAAATCATCGTGGAATCCCTGGCGAAGCTCTATCAAAACTCGTGGCACTCCAGAGAGGTCCCTGAGGACTGGAAGAGGGCCAATGTTGTGCCTATCTTCAAGAAAGGGAGGAGGGAGGACCCAGGTAACTATAGGCCAATTAGCCTAACTTCTATCCCAGAGGTAATCCTGGAAAAATTCATTAAGGAGTCTATGTGAGATAGGCTTGCAGCAGGTAGGATTCTGCACAACAGCCAGCATGGCTTCACCACCGGCAGGTCTTGTTTTACCAATCTCATCTCCTTTTACGATCAGGTAACTCCCACCTGGATAAGAGAGGAGGTTGACATTGTATACCTCGACTTCCAACAAGCCTTTGATTTGGTATCCTATGATGTTCTCATGAGAAAATTGGAGGATTGTGGACTTAATTGCTCAACAGTTAGGTGTATAGGAAGCTGGCTGTGGGGTAGGATCCACAAAGTTCTAATGAATGAATCTGTGTCGTCCTGGGGAGAAGTGGCCAGTGATGTCCCTCAGGGGTCGGTGCTTGGTCCAGTGCTTTTCAACATCTTTATCAATGATTTGGATGTGGGGATGAAGAGCTCATTAGCCAAGTTCGCAGACAACACCAAGTTATGGGGAAGCATGGTCACACTTGAGATAGGCTGCACATATAGATGGACCTAGACAGGTTGGCAAGTTGGGTGGATCAGAACCAGATGAAATTCAACATCAAGAAATATAAAGTGCTCCAGCTGGGGACTGTGGCAGGGCACTGTTGGTGCCTGCCACTTTAAAGGCTGAGCCAAGCAGCCAGCAGGTGCTTGATTACGGTGGCCATTTTAGAACTCTGGCCGCCTATATAAACAGCAGTTCGCTGCTGGCAGGCTAGGCAGAAACATTGCCTGGCTGAAAGGCTGTATGAAACATCTTGGAAGTAAGGGCAGGAGCTTATGGGAATGGTTTAGTCCTGGGCATGACCTAAAACTGCACCCTGCCAGGAGTGGGTGGCCTGGTGGGGCTCCCAATGGCATGGGGACCTCCAGGAAAATACCAGACCAGTTACCACCCCAGTGGAAGGTGGGTTGGGGCTCTCCAATAACCCCTAGCCCCCACATCACTGTGGATAGCAGTTGGGACCAGGCATGGATAGGGCCACCTGAGCCCCCACTGGGAAGGGAAGCCCCATAGCCCCAGTGAGGGGGTGGAAGATGTGGAGCCCCAGTAAAGGTAGGCCCCAGTGGAGGGGTAGGGATGTGGAGCTCCAGTGGATGGGGTGGATGTGGAGCCCCAGTGAGGGTGAAACCAGAGGACTAGGAGCCCGGTGTGTGTGTGTGTGAGTTTGTGTAGTGTTGCCTGGGGAGGGGCCAGGGCAAGCTTGGCACCAGTCGGGTAATTGGCTGGCCACTACCCTGGTGAGAGATGCAGGAGAGGCCCAAAAGACGGTACATCTGCCACCCAAGGTGTGTGCTAGATAAAGCCTATGGCCGAAGGGGCTGACTCCGAGAGGGAGCAAGGCGATACAAGTTGTCAATACATAAAAGAGACCCTGTGAGAGGGGTGGAGCGTGAGAGGCCCTAGTGAGAGGAGGGAAGTATGAACGTGTGCATATCTGAGGTCTAAACATGAGGGCTAAGCTTGGTTTGGCTGTAGGCTGGGAGCATTGTGTCACCTGGATGCCATCTGTGAAGTTTGGGCTGTGGTATAGGGGAGGAATGGAGCCGCAGATACCACCCCCCAGTATTGGGTCAAAAATTGGCAGCCTCCCGCCTTATTAGAAACAATTAAAAGACAACAAGGCGTGGCAGGCGTGGAGGTGGGCAGTTGGCCCAGAAACAGGTGGGCAGGCCAATGGCAGACCAGCCCTGGGAAAGCCCTCTGTTACAGGGACGAACAATCTCCTACACATCTACAGGCTTGGTGGGAGTAATGGCCACAGACTCCTGAAAGACCATTTCAGGCTCAGCATTAGGAAAAACTTCTTCACAGTCAGGGTGTCCAGACTATGGAATAAGCTCCCTCCAGAGGTGGTGCAATCACCTACCCTGGAAATCTTCAAGAGGAGACTGGATGGTCACCTTGCTGGGGTCACCTGACCCCAGTTGTCTTTTCTGCTTGGTGCAGAGGGGCTGGACCTGATGATCTTCTGAGGTCCCTTCCAGCCTTACAATCAATCTATCCATCTAAGCTTGATTACTGTAACATCAAGAGCATTAAAAAGGGAATAAGCTCCTTAATACCTGTGGGATGAAGAGTTTAGAAAGCATCAGATAGATTCCAATGAGCCACGAGGTCAATTGATTCTCTCACTGCTGCCTAAATAAACATTTTGCTTCCCCTGCTAGGCAGTTGGTTTTAAAGTTTGGGTGGACCATGATTCAAAGGGGAGAGGGGGTGCAAGTACACCACTGCACCCCACTGGATCTGCCCCTGCTACAGACTCACATGGATAACTACCTGTTAACAGAGAACACAACAGTCTCTACAAAGCTGAGCTCAACAGTCTTTGACCTTCCTATTAGCTAATCAATGACACTGACTCCAGCTCAAGAGAAAAGCAATGGCTCT
>NW_005841868.1:3782269-3794416 GCF_000455745.1 Alligator sinensis | reverse complement strand
GAAGACAAAGCATGAAAAGTCAGATTATCAATGCAGGGTGAGAGGAAGCGGGGAGTTTGTAAATGAGGGGTAGCTTTGGTCTCTTCTCATATTCCCAGGACACAGAGAGAGAAAGGGACAGACTTAGAAACTCACAGCATGCCTAGAGGAAGGTTTGACCTGTGGCCTGCCTCAGATGCAGGGTTGGATTGCAGCCCTGGGCAGTTATTTTTATAAATCAATGGATGAGTGAAAGGTACTGGGTGGTTGTGCTGCTTTTCCGGACAGGAAAGGAGAGAGATCTTGGCAATAACCATCCAGCAAGTCTCATTTCAGCAAATGAATTAAACAGAAGTGAGGAGGCAACAAACAACATTAGACATCTTGTTTTATGTACTCCTGATTTGTACAAGCACTCATGGCCTGAACAGCTGGGCAGTTGTCTTACTCTAATGAAAAGGAACCATGCCATCAATGCTGCAAGGAGTTGCCAGAACACAGAACTCCTTGTATTACCTTTTTCTGAGCTATCCACTCAAGTGCCCTGTGCACCTGAGATCTGGGAGAAGTGTGTCCCTGGGCACATATATGCCTAGAAGAGAAGCTGGTGTGACGGGCTAGCTGGCAGTGACCTAGCCCAGGGGTTTTGAAAGGGCAAAAGATGATTGGAAGACTTGGGATTCCCTTTCCTCACCAATCAGGCCCCAGAGATTCACCTCTCATGTCCCCTGATTGGCCCCTTGGGTCACCTGGAGGGGGATAAAAGGGGCAGCACGGCTGACTCAGAGAGAGACCAGCGAGGGACTATGAGGAAGGAACGTCAAAGCGCTGGCAAGAGCTGAGCCAGTGGGGTGGGAGCAGTTGCCCCAGAAGAGCCTGAAGGAGCAGGACCTGCAGGCTGCAGTTGGATCCTCAGCAGCACGGCATGCGGCCGGCAGGAGAGGCTTCCTGCTGGGCTCCAGGATCCCCTACGAGAGGCTGTGGCCAACAGGAGAGGCTTCCTACTGGGCTGTAGGATCCCCTATGAGAGGCTGTGGCCAGCAGGAGGATCTGAGCAGCGACCTGAGAGGTTCCCAGCTCAGCTTCCAGCTCCTCCAATCAGAGACCAGGCAGCTCGAGGTGAGGCCGGGGCTCCAGGAAGGTCAAAACCCCTAGCAGCTTGGAGCAACACCAGCACTGGTGACTGTGTGGCAGTGTTCCTGCCTACCACATGGGACTTCTGAGTTCAAGTCGTGACTTGGGGTGAGTGAGCTAACAAGGAGAAATTCCTCTTGCAGTAGAAAGGAGCCATTGTATTTTCCACCTTTCTACCCCTCCAGGTACCTAGGCCCTATATGTCTTTGTCCTTTGACATTCTGTATTTGGTGCCTTTTTATATTTCCCCAACCAGTATTGTTTGCTCTGCTGTTTGTGTTTTATATTTTGTTAACCCTGTCTTTTGTCAATGATTTTAAGCGTCTAACCTTTGTTGAATCCTGCCCCCTTGGGGCATTGTAGTGTCCACTATACCCCCTGTTTATGCTTGTTATGTTCCCAGTACTGTTCCCTCATTAAAAGGTATATGGTTAAGGCCCCATTGGTGGTCTGGCTCTGCTCTATAGGGGGAGGAGAGTCCCTACACCTCCCACAGCGCTTGTGCACTTGCTTTGATCCCTTCAATTGGAGAGGGGGTACCTTTTGGAGTACCGCCCGGGTTACACTGGGATCAGACTCTTGGATGCAGCTGAGATTGCCCAGCCCAAATAGACTACTACAGAGCTCAGCATGGCAGCTAGAGCTCTGGGTTTGCTGGAAAGAGAGAAGCACTCAGAAAATGCTTAGCCTCCTGGAATAGAGGCTACATTTCCTCCCTCCTTCTTTTCCTTGGACTGCTGGCCAAAGAGAAGCCCCTGACCCTAAAATCTGGGTCTGTTCTTTCTCACTAGCATGTTTCTTTTAAAACAATTATAAGTCCCAAAACTGTAACAGAAGGAAACAGCTTCCCACACTGACAGGGGGCAGGAACCTCTACTGCTACCTTTCCCCAGCAAACACGGAGCTGCAACGGTTCTGTCAAAACTGATACAGGAACCCCATGGCCCATGAATTCAGACACTCAGGTCTGTTTACCTTTCCAGATGCTCTTCACACAGCTCAGTGACTCACTGTTGGGACCAGATGTGTGTGTTCCTCCAGGACTTGATTCTACATTGTACCCAGGGTTTCCTGAGGACATCCAGGTGAACTCTGGGCTCATGGGTTTCAGCATGGTCCTGCCATTTCATTTGCAGTTTGTCTGGGACAGCAAGCCCATGCTGCCTCAGAGTGGCATTGGGAGGGACAGAAGGGTCAGTGTTATATTAGTCAGTGCAATAACACCAAGACTCCTGAGAGTCTTGTGGGACCTCCCTGAAATGATCTGGATTTGACTGATAGGGGACAGGGCTCTGCAACATTAGCTACATCCTCTGCAGTGAGACAGAGGGCTGAGTGTCCCATGATAACAAACCCTCTGTAGCCCTACATGGGGCCCATCCATAGAAAGTTCAAGGCTTGTTGGGATATTAAAAAGCTCTACTTTCTCAGATTGTACCTGAGCAGGAAGTATCTGGCTCTAGGATTCCCCTTTACCTGGGAATCCTACCACAGGAGCAGCAGCCAGGGACAATTTTTAAGCTCCCAAAGCAGGTAAGAATCCCTCCTGATTTCCCCTTCATGCTCAGCAGCACATCCCCTCTCCCATCGCCTCCTCCCCTGCCTCCTGCTAGTGCTGTCTCCTGGCTGACCCGGAGGAAAGGGGAACTTTAAAGACACTCCTACCTCTCTCCAGCCCAGCTGCCTGGGGAACTGGGCTCAGCTGGGGACAGCATAGGTGGCAGGTGGGTTTCTCCTCTCTGCTGACCACCAGCCTGCTGCCACCTCTGCTGTCACTGTCCCTAGCTGAGCCCAGTTTTCTGCCTAGCCCAGTGGGAGTGAGGCAGGAGTGGCTCTAGAGCTCCCCCTGCTGAGGGTGGCCATTGGTCCTGTTTTATACTGGACCATCCTGTTTTTAAACCCTTTGTCCCATGTCCATTTTTGAAAGAGGAACAGATTGCAAAAAGTCTTGTTTTTCAGTTCATTGGTGGAAATACATGTCAAATCATTTGTCCTCATGATGCTATTGCCTGTGCCTATAGGTAGAGTGCTGCACAGCCAGGAGAAGCAGGATTAGGAGCCAGCCAGGGAAGGTGGGAGGGAGGTGGAGGATCTCAGGGGCTGGTTGCTCTGCACCTGTGTGAGGAGCTATGGCTGCAGCGCAAATACAGGAACACAGAGCCGAAGCGCTGCTGAGTGCCTGAGCTCCCTGTCCCTGGGCTGGGTGTGTGCAGATGGGCCTGGGCTCTGGGGGCAGCTGAGCTGCCACAGTCAGGCAGTTGATCTGCACACACATGTCCCTGTGCTGCATTGGCACAAGGTAATGACTTTGAGAGTGGGCAGGGTGAGCACTACATTTGTATCTGCTAGAATGCCGGTAGGACTAGGAGGAGGCTCTTGTCACTGTCTTTGCACCCACAGAGCTGCCTGGTGAGGCCCTGGGGTGTCCTGCTGTGTGGGGAGGGGGAGCTTTGGGCAGCTGGGTCCTGGGTAGCTGGGTCAGCTCATTAAGCCATTATTTCTCCTCCAGGACAGGCAAACCTGTCAGTCTCCTGGGGAAGGAAGAGAGAGTCTCTCCAGGCAGCTGGATGCACTGCCACAGGCATTCAACGCCCACTGACCTGAATGTGGCCAGAGAAGATTCCTGAGTGCCCAGTGTCTATGCTGAATGCTGATGGAGGGGGAGGTGATGTCCCTGTGCAGTGTGTGCCCCTGGCTTCCAAGTGTGGAGCTGGGCTGGAGTGAGACCAGATCCCAACGTGGGGAGGGGGGTGCTCAAGCCTCACACTTGCTATGCCATATTCTCTGTGGGATTCAATGTCATTAAAAGTGCAAAATTAAAGAGAATTAATATTTTATTATAACAGTCAGCATCAAGTCAAGGCTGGTGCCATTTTCCTTGTTTTCTTATGGTAGCCCCATTCCTCACTGCTGATTAGCTGAGGAGGTGACTGCTCCACCCCTCAACACTGATTGACCAAGCGGGGTGGTAGTCCCACCTCTCATCCAAGGGATATCCTGTATTCTGGGGATTCATCAGTGGCCACCCTACCTCTGCCTCTGCGTCAGCTAGGCACAGCGGCAGCAGTGGGTAGATGAGAGGGGAAATGGGAGGGAGACAGCTGAGCACATAAGAAGGGCAGGGGCACCAGGAAAGAGGGGGGATTCTTACCTGATACAAGGACTTTTTTTGAAGTCCCTGGCTGCTGCTCCTGTGGTGTGGTCTCTCCACCCCCGTGGGAGAGGCAGGGAAGCTGGAAGTGGGGTGACTATTCCCCCCACAGTACCAGTCATTGCTTCCTCATCCCTTTTTACAAAATCTAAGATTTGGCCATGGTCACAGAGGGGCGGTCCTGTGTCCTCTCCCCTGAGCCATCATGAAGCATCTAGCAGCTCTGTTGTGCAGCACAGAGACCAGTGCCTGGTGTAGGTTTGCTGCAGTGCCTTACTGTTTGCTCACCCACAGCAAGCTATTAGTAGCAACTCAGCTCACTAGGAGCAGCCACATGGGATGTTACTGCTCAGGTGCTGCTCCTCTATCCCATGGAGCTGGAGCTGCAGCAGTGGTGTCTGTAAAGGAAAGTCAGAAAACAAGGTGGTAGAATGGATCCAAGACTAGGGACTGTGATGTAGGCGATATCTACAACACATCCCCTGTGCTCCTGAGTGTGCCCTGATCACACATGCCAGAACTGGAAATCTGACTTGGATGCCATTCTGGGTTTGGTTCACAGGAGATCACCAGCTAAGCAGAGTGGGGCTTGTTTAACCCCGTGGATGGGAGCAGCCTTATAAAAGGGATGCTGCATTAAATTACAGAGTATTGGTTGGCCCTGTGCCCTAGGGGGTGCTGTGCTACTAGAAACAGGACATAAAATGACTCTAGAACAGAAGACACTCCACATACTAGGCATGTCAGTGGACTTATGTGATCCTATTTCATCCTGCACCAGGCTCTATAAACCTCCTAATACAAAGGGTAGGGGAGTCCTTGCTGCTTTTTTGTGGCTCAATGTTAAGGGTGAAATGACAGTTGATGCATTCATGGCTTTTCGGGGACTTGAACAGGGTGAAATAGAGTCACACTTAGTGCCTGAATCCATTTTGACTTTCAACAGGTGGAACGGAATCTGGCCCTCTGAGTCTTGGCCCCTCAGGGTCATTAAAGAGTCCACATACCTCTTTGTCAGGATAACAACTAAATCCAAGCTCCTTCTGAACCTCTAGCTCTGCCTCAGTTTCTGTCAAATATACTCTTTCTCTCTTTTGGCTACAACCAAAAACCCAGCTGTTTCTCCCTAGAATTTCTGTGTTACTAGACATCGTTAAACAGCCGAGGGATTCTGCCCCAGAAGTGGCTACATTTCAGTGGGTGGGAATGCTGCTTTCTGGATAGTATATGCAAGACTTCAGCATTCTTCTGAGTGCAAGGAGCTGTACAAAGTACTCATTTGTATTCTTTTCTATACACAGCATCTTAGTGGCTCAAGAGGACTATTTTTTTCATTTCAGTTCCATCACAATAGGATTGTCTTCCATGTTTGGGATCAGGGTCCCACCAAAGAGGGGCTTCAGCTTTATATGCTAGCACTGGTCAAGGGGGTTGGCAAGTGTGGGGAGCCCCAGAACAAAAAGCATTGTTAGACTCACAAAAATTGTGTGTGCATATGTGTGTGTGCGTGTGTGTGCATGTGCACATGCACACGCACATACATGTATATGAAAACCAACACTGGATTTAAAACCAAGCCTCAGTTTCTGGAGAGGAGGTACAGCTGATAATTAGATACTGGTACACACACACATTATGACTCAGTGCTCTCATCTTCAGCTTTGCCATCCTCTTGTGGCAGCCCTGTCACACATTCATTAGTGCAGCTGGATGGTTAGACAGATCTTGAGCAACTTGCTAATAACAGGCTTGATCAAGAACTGAAAGCCCTGCCAAGCACCATAAGAAATGCTACTCTCCACCAGAGAATCAAATGTCCATGTGGCACATGCACATGAGGCTGACCTGCCCCAAGGATCAGGGTGCCCATTGCTGCTTAACGCACAAATCTGCCTCCTGCTCCAAGCCTTCCTGCCTTTTATTTCAGACACTCCTGCCCTTTACCTGCCAGGATTACATCTGCCTGCATTCCCCCATATTTTGTACCCCATTCACTGTGCCCCATCCTACCTGCTTCATCACACTCCTCCACGTCCCTGCCTCCATGCAGTCATGCCAAATAATCTTCTCTTGGAAGTTGGTTCCAGATCCTAGCCACCCTGACAGTGAAGTAGTGCCTCCTGATGTCTAGTCTGAATCTACCCTCTGCCAGCTTGTGACCATTATTTCTAGTCGCTCCTGGTAGTGCTCGGGGGAACAGAGACTCCCCCAGTGCCTGCTGGTCCCCTCTGACTAGTTTGTAACAGGCCACTAGATCCCCCCTCAGCCTTCTCTTGTGGAAGCTGAACAGGTTCAAGTCCCTTAGCCTCTCGTTGTAGGGCCTGCCCTGCTGCCCCCTGATCATGTGGGTGGCCCTCCTCTGGACCCTCTCCATGCTGTCCACATCGCTCCTGAAGTGCGGCGCCCAGAACTGGATGCAGTACTCCATCTGTGGCCTGCCCAGTGTCGCATAGAGGGGGAGGATCACCTATCTGAACCTGCTTGAGATGCATCTGTGCATGCATGACAAGGTGTGGTTGGCCTTCCTGACCGCGGCCCATGTTCATTTTGGCATCAATATTGACTCCAAGATCCTTTTCTGCCTCTGCACTGCTGAGAAGGGAGTTCCCCAGCCTGTAGGTATGCTGCTGGTTCTTCCTCCCCAGGTGCAGCACCTTGCACTTGTCAGTGTTGAAACCCATCCTGTTCTCATCTGCCCACCCCTGTAACCGGTCTAGGTCCAATTGCAGCCTATTCCTCCCTTCTAGCATGCCCCCATATCCCCACATCTTAGTGTCATCAGCAAATTTGAACAAGGTGCTTTTTACCCCATCGTCCAAGTAACGGATGAAGATGTTGAACAGCGCGGGTCCGAGGACCGAGCCCTGGGGGACCCCACTGCCCACATCCCTCCAGGTTGAAAATGACTTATGCTGGTCATCTGAAGTCCTGCCCATATCAGACTACTCCAGCTGTCAGTCACATCTCAGATAGTCAGGCAGCTGGCATTATCCATCCCCACCCACCTTCCCTTGCTGGCAGAGTTCAAAGGCAGACATCCCAGTGTGTGTTCTTTATCTCAGAGATGCTCCTGTGTTTGAAGGGGAGTGATGAAGAAAAGGTCAGAGAACAGTCTATCTCCACTGGCCCGAGCCTGCATTGTGACTGGGGCTGCTACAGGTGCCTGGATCAAAGGGTGTTCCCTGCACCTACAGCCCCCAGATAACCTGTAGATAGGATCTGAGACACATGGGAAGGAGGCAGAGGGGACTGTGCAGCCAGACAAAGGAAGGAAAGGTTCTCAAGAATATCAATGAGGGTTAAATAGTCATCTGGGCAAGTGGGATCATGGATCTCAAGGAAACCAATACAGGCGTTAACTGGACCTTGTTAAAAAGTTCCAATCCCACTCTTCTGGGCTTTGAACAGGTCACATCGCATAAACCAATGGCTACACAAAGAGCATCCCACAGGCTTGTGTCTGGAGAGACTGCTCTGAGGGAACTTACACTGCTGGGGCCTGGCTGCTCTTGACCCTGAGGTGCTGAACATTGCTTCCCACACACAGTAGCTCTACTGAGCTATTAAACCATTGTTATAATTGTCAAAAATCAGCAGCCTGTAGCTGAAGTGTCTCCCTGCAGCCTGCTTGGTAGGTGCTTTTTGTCCATCTGCCCAGAACCTGGTGGTGCCTGTCAGCCCCTGCTCTATGGTGCAAGCTGCCTGTGCCCCTCCAAGCAGAAAATCCTGTGACCACCAACCCCAGTGCCCCTTCCCTTCTCTTCTCCATCACTGTCCTTCAGCAGCAAACTGGAGCTTTACTCGGCATCATCATTTTATGGGCCCTTCTCTTCCAATCCTTCACTGGCTGACAGCCTGTCCTATGATGCTCCCAACACCCCTCTTGTTCCTGGAGTGTGACACCCCCCAGGCCACTGCCTTTAGCAGAGGGAAATGCAGACATTTGGCAGAGTGGAGATCCCAGGTGACCTTGAGTCTCCAACGACTTCTAGCTCATATCGATCCCTGACATGTGCTCCCTGTCAGGTTGGATTTGCCAAGCACTGACATTGACTGGTGGTCTTTTCTAGTCATTAGTTGTTCTTTGCCTTGAGTCCTCTCCTCCCATCCCCATTGCCCTGAAGCCAAGAAAGTTCCACATATCACTTGGGCCCTGGGAAAGCCACTGGGATAAATGCCCTCTGTGGGGGTGGGGGGGACATGTGTGGAGTGGGGATGTCATTGTCCCACCTGCTTCTGCCTCACTCTGCGGTTATTTCACTGCCGTGCCTGAATGAATATTCACCAGGTGCCTGTGCTGCAGAGCAGAACTCAAGGATCATTCTGGCCTCTCCCCTGCCACTAACCCACTGTATGCAGCCAGCATGCAAGGTAGTATGGCTTACAGGATAGTGTGTGAGGCTGAGCCTCAGAGTCCTGGATTCTACTCAGGCAAGGCAGTCCACCTTCCTGTGCCTCAGTTTCTCCATCAGCAAAGTGAGGACAGCAATACTGACCTCCTTTACAATTCACTTTGAGAGCTGCTGATGAGCAGTGCTCTACAGGAGCAAAGTAGTATTATTAATAGGAGGTCAAATGACACTGCCCTCCTTTCTTAGGTGAAAGGACCTTTCAGTTCTGCTGGGGCTGGGGTTGTTCTGCATTTTCACGGAGACTTCACTCCTTCCCCATAGTGACATAAGCAATAGTGAGAGCCCTGGGCTAGGAAGTTAGAAGCTAAAGGCCCCAGAAGAGGGGACATGCTTCAGAACAGAACAACCCGAAAAGGCAAACCTCTCCAGACTCTGTATCTGGCTTTGCCATGTCTACAGAGCAAAGGGCTTCAAGTCAGGACAACTGGACTCTTCCAGCTCTGCTGGTGATTCACTGTGCAATCATGCTTTCTCTCTACCTCAGTTTCTGCATCTATTAAATGGGGCTAATGATTCTGAGCTACTGCAGGAAAGAGCTTCAAGATCTGTTGATTAATGATGCCTTTTAAGTGCATTGCATGGCTATTTATAAGCCACCTGTCTCAACCTGTTTTAAAGTGGGTGTGTCTGAGGGTGCTGGTTTAACCCATTACAAAAAGAGACTTTGCTTAACCCATTGCAAAGGGAGGCACTGGCTGTGAAACGGGGATCCAGACTCAAGGCTGAATTTGGCTTCTGCCTCCCTAGGCATCAGGGTGCCTGGATTTGAGGCTCTCAGGCTCTTCTCTTTGTGATGGCAGATACAGATATGGGAACAATAGCCAAACCAGCCAAACATGGCTCTGCATGCCAAGCTGTCTTTAGGGATTGAAGCCCCCAGGGGGGAAGCAGCAGGGATACATGACCTCAGTTAGAGGAAGAAGCGACAGAAAAGAGGGAAATGTGCACCTGGCTTGTGCTGTCTACAATGTTCCAGGCACCCAGGCATGAGCTGCAGTCCCACTAGCTGCACAAGCAAGGCTGAAGAAGAAGGGAACCAAGGACAAGTGAGGGATGGAGAGCATTATGAGCCCAATCCTGATCACATTGAAACCAACCAGAACATTGCTGTTGGAGGAAGGCTCATGCTCTATGTAAAGGCACCTGTAGTGTCACAAAGATGTAGTATGACATAGAAGGCATTATGCAGGGCTAACAGGGCCTGTACATTGCTCATGGGGACAGTGAGGTCTACAGGCCATTGCTAGGGATATACTGTTGGGGGCAATATGTTCTGTGCACTATAGGGATAATGGGATCTGTCCATGCATTATTGTTGAGGGTATTGGAGGCTGTGCGCTGATATCACTAGGGGTAATGCTGACAATGCAAATGAGGCAAACCCTGTAATATGAATGTCGTGTGTGTAATAGCAGGGGGTAGTCTGCAGAGCTGTGCTGTCTGTTAATCTGGACTACAACTCCCAAAAACCCAGACTGGGAGGCAAGGGAAAAAGGAAGAGGAAGCTGGAGGCTGGAGTAAGTGAAAAAGAGAGCAGCGTGCATGTGGAACCTGGTCAGCTCTACACAGAGGAGTGCGCAGTGGAGCTGGAGATCTCAGTGGCTCGGTCAGCCAGGACTGGACTGAAGCAGCTGGACTAGACTTGGGGGCAGCTCAAGCTGCTGTTTGGGTGCTCTAGGGACTAAAGGCTTGTTTGGGGACACCTCTGGAAGTATGTGTATGGGAGGGAAATTAAGGTGCTAAGTGAATGATTCCACAATGTTGATATTTCTTTACCTTTTACCTGTTCCCTCCCTTTGGCCCGTTGGCTTGTGATCCTAATGATTTTCTGTATAAAAGTGGGAACTCCCTCTTGCTTCTTCTGTTAGTTTCTGGGGCTGCAGGGTTGGCACAACTCAACTCTCCTCCAGTGCTGGAAGGGGAGTAGATAAGACATCCCCGTGTAGACATCAGCCAGTGCATTCTTTACTGCTTTTATGTCAGTTAAGCTTAAAACATGATGAAACTGTCAGTGTGGAGTTATAGAGCCAGAGATAACAATGACAGTAATTCCTCTTATTTTATATATGAGGTTCTTCCTGTTCTAATCACACACCCCCACACACACCTCACTGGGGATTGCACAGACACGCACATGCACTCACACTCACAAAGAACTTTCACAGACATAATCATGTGTGTGTGTTTTACATTTTTCTCCCTCTCTTCTCACACACACACACACACACACACACACACACACACTACATTGAAGATAACAGAAACAGAAATATACAAAGTCATGGCAATTTCTCTTGTGTATACATATACATCAATATGGGAATCTCTCTCACACACACACGTGTGCGCGCACACACACACACACGGTTGTGGATCTCTCTCTGCCTGTCTTACACACACTTTTTTATCCATCTATTTTCTACAGGAGTTCCAACACGAAGAGCAGGAGTCTACTGAAGACGGTACTCTTCAGAAAACTAAGCCACAAAAAGGAAGCTTATAAAAAGTGGAAATGTGGACAAATAAATAGGGAGGAGTATAAAAGCATTGCTCGAGCATGCAGGGATGAAGTCAAGAAGGCCAAAGGGCAACTGGAGCCGTAGGCAACAATGGATGTGAAGGGTAACAAGAAAGGTTTCTACAAGTATGTCGGTAGCAAGAGGAGGATCAGGGAAAGTGTGGGTCCCTTACTGAATGGGGGAGGCAACCTTGTGACACAGGATGCAGAAAAGGCTGAAGCTCTCAATGCCTTTTTCACCTCAGTCTTCATAGGCAAGGTCAGTTCCCAGACTAACTGCATCTGGCAGCACAGTTTGGGGGGGAGGTGAGCAGCCAACAGTGGTAAAAGAACAGGTTAGGGACTAGTTAGAGAAGCTGGACATATACAAGTCCATGGGGCTGGGCAGGATGCACCCAAGGGTGCGGAGGGAGTTCGCTGATGAGCTTGCAGAGCCATTGGCCATCATCTTTGAAAACTCATGGTGATCAGGAGAGGTTCTGGATGATTGGAAAAGGGCAAACATAGTGCCCATCTTTAAGAAAGGGAATAAGGAGGATCCAAGGAATTACAGACCAGCCATCTTCACCTCAGTCCCTGGAAAATTATGGAGCAGATCCTCAAAGAATCCATTTCTAAGCATTTGGAGGAGAAAAAGGTGATTACTGATTAGAAACAGTCAGCATGGATTCACCAAGGGCAAGTTATGCCTGACCAACCTGATTGCCTTCTATGATGAGCTGACTGGCTCTGTGGATGCGGGGAGACTGGTGGATGTGATATACCTTGATTTTAGCAAGGCTTTTGATACAGTCTCCCACAACATTCTCGCAGGCAAGCTAAGGAAGTATGGGCTGGATGAATGGACTGTAAGTTGGATAGAAAACTGGCTGGAGCATCAGGCTCAGAGTGTAGTAATCAATGGCTCAATGTCTAGTTGGCTGCCAGTATCAAGTGGGGTGGCCCAGGGGGTG
>NW_005841868.1:3761324-3781847 GCF_000455745.1 Alligator sinensis | reverse complement strand
TTCAGCAGAGGGCAACAAAAATGGTGAGGGGGCTGGGGGACATGACTTATGAGGAAAGACTGAGGGAACTGGGCTTATTTAGTCTACGGAAGAGGAGACAGAGAGGGTATTTAATAGCAGCCTTCAACTACCTGAAGGGGGGTTCGAAACAGGGCAGAGCTAGACTGTTCTCAATGGTGGCAGATAGACCCATGACAGAAAAAGGAGCAACGGTCTCAAGTTGCAGCAAATTTAGGTTAGATATTAAGAAGAATTTTCTCACTAGGAGGATAGTAAAACACTGGAACAGGTTACGCAGGGAGGTGGTGGACTTTCCATCCTTGGAAGGTTTTTAAGACCTGGCTAGACAAAGCTTTGTCTGTGATGATCTGGTTAGGGATGGTCTTGCTTTGAGCAGGGGGTTGGACTGGATGACCTCCTGAGGTCCCCTCCAACCCTAATTTTCTATGATTCTATGATTTCACTTAGCAGATGGCCAAGGTGCAGTCTATGACCAACTTGGGAGTTACCTGACATAAGGAGCAGGTCATTGTGCCCTCTGGGCCCCTATGTGCCCCCATTATAGGAATAGCATCAGCCTCCAGAAATTTACAGAAGTTTCCTTATTCCTGTAATGGGGGCCTTTACATGCCTGGAGGAGGTCATGAATCCCTCATAACCCTTTAATCAGGTAACTCAGAATTGGTTACAAACTGCACTTTGGTCATGTGTTAGGTGAAGCAGAATTGTGCTCCCAGGACTGGTAAACTCCTTTTTTCATACACTAAGTACAACCTTCTCTGCCTTCCCCATCTCCCTTGACTTCATTTGTTCTTCTTTCTGGACCTGGCTATCTGTTCCCTCCCTCTCATAGCACCTGCATCCCCTTCTCATTGAATGTTTCTTCATGCCACTTATTTGGTAAGATTTAGGAGTCCCATTGCTCCTTCCTTTTCTCTCACTCCTTTTCTTTGTTACTGATTCTGCCTTTCTTCTTTGTCCCATATTTTCTATTATCTCCTCCCCCCAATTCTTGCTCCTCTATATCCATTCTCTCTAGCTCTCCAATCTCTTTAGCTAAATCCATCTTTCTCCATCATATCAATTTTCTCTGCTTCCCTCCTTCTGTCTGCATCTTATATTCTTTCGCTAGATTGCAAACCATTTTACTTCCTCATCTTTCATCTCCTGCTTTCTCTTTCTCTCCATTTCTTTGTCGTTCACTTCTCTGTTTCCCATTCCCCTTTTCCTCTCTCCCCCTAGTTCCATCTTCTGTCCCCCAATATTCATGTTTTCTGTCATTCCATCCACTTCTCAGTATTCCCCTCTCCTTTCTCCCTTCATTCTCCATCTCTGCTCCCTGCCCCCATCTTGTGGCATGAATGTGCTTCTTGTGTTTGGCTCATAAAGATGCATCTGCCTGAACCATAAAAGCAAAGTGTTCAGTCTTTATTTTCTTTCAGGCTGGGGCAGGTGTCACTTCATCCTCTTACCCTGAGAATGGGCTGATCAGCCAGAGGGCCTGAGAATGCCTTGGCTGAGCTGTGGGGACAGGTTTCCCTTATATACTTGGCTAAATTAGCCTGTTATGTCACAGCCATTGCATTATGCACATGTGAGGTAAGTTGTGGTTAGGGGTGGGGGGAATGGGGAGAGGGGAGACTGGAGGTGTGGATAGCACAAATTCCTCTTCCTGCTTTATTCTGTTGGTAACTTCCTCCAGCCTTCAATGCAACTAGTCCCTTTATACATATCACAGTTCAAGCTGACTAGGCCCAAGCTATTTTGAAGAGCTGTCTCTGGCTAAGGGATTATTTTCCCACCAAAGTGCAAAACTTCAAGAACATGGGGGTATTCTGAAGGTGGATGACCCTTCAAAGACTTTAATGTTAAAAACTCCAGGAACTTTAAAGTTAAGGTGGCTTTAAAACAACGTACCACATAATCTGGCTCATGGAGCTATCATAACCTTAACTCTGCCCTAGCAGCAAGGGGACAGTGAAACTTCTCAGACTAATCTGGGAGTTACTGGTTAATGTTAGATTCACCCTTTAGGTCAAAGAAATCGGCGGACTCAATTTAGTGTTTTTCAGAGAGAGAAGCCAGTTAGGAGAGCAATGGTAAAAGTGTTGGCTTCATTTATGGCTGAGCTGCCCAGCTCTTGTTCATGAATGTTTGGCTTGGGAAGGTGTTAGGCTTTGCTTGCTGTTGGCCAATGTCAGCAATATAACTAGTCCAGTCAATGCCTGTAATTTGTACTGTGTAACCAGGTATTTCCTTGTGTAAAGCTTGTTCTCTGAGAAAACATTTAAAAATGCAAGACACATGAAGAAATTATTTAACTGTCTGTGATTAAATTAAGAAAACACAGTGCTTCTGTGTTTGAACTCCTGACTTGGAAATGGGGGCACAGCATGTCAGGTCTTCTGTGAATTAAGCAGTGCTTTTCCCTGCACATAATGGTGTTCATGAAGTGAATTATTCTGACGTGAGCAAAAATGTAATTTGCAACAGAGAGCCTTTTGATGTAGCTTGGGACAGCTCAGGTCTTGCTCTGCTCTGACAAGCACCCTACTCTCCTTACCTAAAGGCATTTTAGAGGCTCTCATTGACATGGATCTCACTCTTGCTTTCCATCAAGATGGCTGCAGTTTAAGCTCACTTGCCAGGAGACTGAGCCATTCCTCCAGAGGGTTGCCAGATGTCCTGGTGTCAGTGCAGCTGGGCAACCAAGCATGTTATAATGTATGTGGTGGACTTACCAATTCAACCCCGCATATCCTGGGCTTGGAAAATCTTCATTTTGATTGGTGAGCCCATCCACCGATCAGGTAAGGGCTGGGTGGAGCTGAACCCACGCTGAGGGGCAGGGGCAGGGCAAGGAGCCTCCCAGACCTGCTTGAAGCCTGCATTTTGGAGATCCAGCAAGACTTCGGGGGTGGAGCCTCCAAAGTGAATAAAAAGGAGCCATGTGCCCAGCACATGGCAGACACGTTGGGGGACGATGAAGGAAAAAGGGGCTAAGAAGAGCTGGGGAAGAGCTGCCCAGCAGGTGAAGCAGCACCCAGAAGAGCCCCGAAGACCCGCCCCCTCGCCAGGACCGATGCCTCAGCCCCATCGGTGCGCAGAGCAGCGCACGGGGCTCAGATCTTGGGGCTGCTTGTGGCAGTCTGGGTCTGCATCCCCTGGCAGGTGGCCAGGGAGCAGATCACAGATCGATGCACAGAGCCCAGACCCTGGGAGCCGCTTGAGACAGCTCAGGCCTGCAACCCCTGGCATGCGGCCAGGAGTGCGGTGCAGGGGTTGCTGCACAGAGGGTCCAAGATGGGACCGGGACTCTGGGAGCTGCTTCAAGGTGGCTTGAGTCTCCAACCCCTGGCACAAGGCCAGGCTGCTGATGCGGCAGCACTCTTCAGTGGGTCCAGGAGCTGATTGAGCCCCGGTGTCATACAAGGCAGCCCGGGCCTCCAACCCCTGCCATAAGGAGCAAGCCAAATGGTGCATGGGTTGATGCACAGGGCTGCAAGCAAGCTTCAGGACAGGAGAGAGCCTGGGCAGTGGCCAGCTACCGTGCCACAGAGCTGGAGCAGCCCCGCATCACTGTGGGTTGTTAGTGCTGGGAACAAGGGTATCCCACAGGGGAGGGAATCCTCTGGAGGGAGCCGGCAGTGGCCCCTGTGAGGTAAGTCCTCCTGTCCCAGCCCACAAGGGGTCGGAGGGGCCTGGAGCATCGTCCCCTTTTTCCCTGGCAGAGCTGTGGCCAGGCCTCCCCTCACTGAATGGGGAAACCCTAGCATAGTAGCACCCTCAACACCTGCAAGGGTGAGCAAGCACCTCATATTTTGTTATTTGTGCTAACGACATGTTTCTGACTGAGCCAGTGGCGAAACTGAAAGTGTACTTCCGGTTTTGTGGCTGGAGCTTACAGGGGTGCACGGCTGATCTCAGGGGGTGCGCATGCACCTGTGTGCACCCCCTACACATTGCCAATGTGAGTACAAGTGTATTCTTATCTTTGATTTCCACTTCATACATGACAATGTTCTTTCATGGACTGTAAATAGTTAATTGCATTTATTCCTGTTGACGTACTGTATTTACCTATACTTACTTGTTCCAGATCTGTTGCTTACCAGTGTGGGTTGAAGCTCTATAGGAGGTATAAGTCAAGTATATAATATAGTCCTGTACCATTGAGTAAGTGATTATAGATATGTGGTGTGTGTGTGTGTGTGTGTGTGTGTAACTTTATTTTATTCATTAATAAATCTGTATATAGTTAAGCAGTTGAGTTTGGCCTGACTCTATAGGGAACTGAGGGGAAACTGCAGTTGACAGTTCCCTCCCACAGCACCTCTGTCTGCTGACAATCCCCTTCAATTCAGAGCGGGGGGTTACATACTCTGTGTACACCCGGGCTACATGTAGAAGGTATTTTGCAAACAATGGCATATCTAGTGGCAGTGGTGGCTGGTTTTGGAGCTTGTTTGCAAACCTTGTCCCTTTTTGAGGTTGAACCACTGGAAGTGTGGTAGTTGCACCAGGGATGTTGGGCTAGGAACTGTTCTACAGGGCAAATCCATTTGCTGTTGAATAGATCTCCTCTTCTTGTGTTCATAGCCCTATAACATCTCCATAGCAGCTCTATTCCTGGCTTAACCAGTAAAGCAGCATTAAGACTGGGTTTAAAGTCCTTGGCTTCTTTTAATGCAGTTCAGCATCTGGAAACAAGGAAGAAGAGCCAGTATGATGACTACCATCTTGGCCATCATACTTGAACTAATCCATGGTGCTCAGGAGCTAAATACTTAAGCTACAACAGTGTGAGGTAAGGAGCCAAGGCTGGTGTCTGTAGCAGGTTCATATTTTGAGACTCAGTGCACCGGTGAACTTAGAACACACTTGCACCAATGGGTTACACAACTATGACACAAACAGCAGTTTTCCACTGGTGAACAAATGCAGAATACATCCCATATGCAACATAGAAAATGTAGATTGGATATTAAGAAGAACTTTCTTACTTTGAGGTTGGTTAAGCATTGGAACAGATGACCTACAGGGATTCAGGAATCTCCATCCTTTGAAGTTTGAATATCTGCTTACATAAGCCCTTGGCTGGAATGGTTTTAGACAGGGATGATCCTGCCTTGAGCAAGGGGTTGTACTAGATGGGACCTCCTGAGGTTCCTCTCATACTTATTTTTCTATGATTCCGTGATTCTTTTGGTCCCCATGGATTGACAGGTGTTATAAATCCACATGCTTCAGGACATTAAGCAGTCTCTGGACTCAGTCCATCTGGCGCCTTCCAGTCATATGTCCCTTTAGCTAATGGGCTCAAAAAGAAGCTTCTCTTACGAGCAGGCTTTGACATAACAAAATATTTGCCAGGGTTCTTGTACCTTTTTTTGAAGCAGCTGGTGCTAGTCATTGTTGGAGACAGGGCGCTGGTCTAGATGGGCCAATGGTCTGATTCTCTGGGGGCGCTGGTGCAGATTTTCAGTATTATAGTGGTGTGAGACCCATGCAGAGGTCTTAGAGCTTTGTCCAACCAGAGCATCATGCCCTGTAGTGGGAGAATATTGTGCCTCCATCTTGAGCACACAGATTTTTTTGTCAGCAATTCCTCCTTTTCTATTAACAGCTCAGCACATGGTTTCCCTGGGAGTTTTAGATGTTTAGCTGCAATGGCAGACACAGTGAAGAAGTCAGAGGGATTAAGGTCAGGCAAAATCTATGTAAGGGATTTTCTGTTGCTAAAGAGCAGAACCATGCTTTGGGATATCCTCAATTGTCCAGAGATGGGGGTTTTGCATTTGTAGGGAGGGTGGGGGTGGGAGTTGTGCAGTCCTGTTGACAAAACGTATTATTTATTTTACAATAGCAACCAAGGGCCTCAACTGAGATTGGGCCCCATTGTGCTTGGTGCTGAGCATACGCTTGGCAGGAAACAAGCTCTGTCTAGAAAGTTTATAGTTTATGTGGATAGGGGGTAGATGAGAAAGGAAAAGTGAAACACTTCATCTAAGGTCACTTGGCTGAGACAGAAATAAAACCCAGGTCTTGCAAGTAGGCTACAAACAGATGTCACATTTGTCACAGAATAAATCATTTTATCCCAGGAGGAAATGCAATCATTCAGACATCCGTATCCATTATTTCAGGATAAATCTTAAGATTCATGGGGTAAGAAACACTGTTTATCCCTGGAGGCAAAGTGCATCTGAATGGTTATCCTGGGATTGCATCATTGAATGAATGGCAAAAAAACAGCAGTGCATTTAGCTGCACACTAAACCCTGATTAGATAAATGATATCTGTACACACCGATCCCAAGACATTTGTTCTGGAACAAACATGGGCAAAACCTGTCTAGGGGCAAATACAGTTCTGTTCCTAGCCATTCTATCCACTAAATCATGCTGCTCTGGGTAATAGTTATCACAGGAATAGGACCTTGTGCCATGCAGCCTGCAGGATTCCCTGGTATTGGTTTGATTGGTGTAAGGCACTGGCTTTTGGATGGGAGCACTAGAAAGGGGTGCTAATGAGTTAAATGATGAGAAATGTTCATAGATTCATAGCTGGAAAACCTCTGAACTTGATTCCAAAATTTCCATTAATGGTTAACTAGTCCAGTATTTAATTACCCTTGCTTTTAAAAATGGGCATCTTATAAAAGAATAAAGCTGTCTAGCACTCATTTGCTTGATTAGGAAACACTTTGTTTTCAAATTTCTGATTCTGTGAAGAGCATTTTTCTGGAATGGGAGGTAGAGCCAGAGTATGTCACATGAAGAGGTGGAAGCTGACCTGGTGGTGCTCTGCTCAGTGGTGTTCCTACATTCATCCCAAGATGGGTGTATGTAGTATATTGCAGGGAACAGTGAGGAGCTTCACTACAGGCAGAGCTAGGAATGAACAGTGAAGGTTTTCCAGAAAGCAAGGGAAATGGGTTCGATATTAGAAAAAGAAAGGTGGGATTATCAATTTTTGCATTGAGCCACATGACAAGAAGCCACAGCATCCCAAAGTAGGGTCCCCTCCTGGGTGACATCACAATGTACTGCCATGGAAACAGTAATTATATCACAAAGCAGCCATTATGAAATCACTGCAGTATCAAGTAGAAGTAGTAGAAAGAAAGAGGGAAAAAGAGAGCCAGACATTAGAAGAGTGAACAGATTTGAACACAGGCTGTTCTGGTGCAAGAGATACCTTGTGAATGGGGTGCAGGAGAGAGAAAAGGGAGAGGAAGAGAGACAAAACTGAAACAACCAGATAAGAAAAGGGAAATAATTAGAAAAGAATCAGCGAATTAAAGGGAATGTATGAAAAAGAAACTCTTAAACAGTCATCTCTTCTGGGAGTCAGGAGGGAGATTGTGGGGGTGTCTACATGTTCATTAATCCACAGTAGTTACTGCACATTTAATTTACTATTTGCTTAATGAAGTACTAACTAAATCTGCAGTAACTAGAATTACTGTGCAGTAGTGCCGGTGCACAGGTTTTCAGTGATGCTTACTGTGCAGTAGCCTAATACTACCACACACTACAGTAGCCTATTATCACAGTTTTTGTCCAGCACACTACTGCACAGTGCTATTAAGCTACTGCACATTAAGTGTCTTGTGTAGATGCGCTCTGTTAACATGTGTTGGGGAAGGGGATCTTGGCCTGAAGGCCGTTCTTCAGAGGCCTTCTGAAGAAAGGCCTTCTGAATAACCTTTCTTAATCATCAAGAAAGGTTATTCAGAACTTGAAGTGATTTCACATATCCCTTCCATGTCTCTGGCTTGTTTTTCACTCCCTTCTTCCAAGATCTTCTAGAATCACATGAGGCAGAAAAAACAAGTGGCTTTGATACCAAGTTCTTACCACTGGCACATATCTCTAAGAAGGCAGAGGCAGCAGGCAGGACAGTAGGTCAGAGTGATTGGTGGCTCCTTGCCTGGAAGGGCCTATAGCCTCCTCTTCTGGGACCTGCTGGCTGGAAGGATGTAGACAGTGCAGGGAAGTCCATGCCCTAACCTGATTTTTTTCCCCACAGGGCATGAGCAGCTCACATTCATCTGCCTTCTGTGACAACAAGGCTAGTAATGGGGGAGAGGAGAAAACGTTTTGGAGAAATGCTCTTATGCCTTTTTCCATGGGGAGGCCAGTCCCATGGGCACAGACAGCAATGGGAGTTGGGACAGCTGTGTTCAGGTCCTGGCTTTACCATAGACACGCTGTATGACCTTGGCCAGATCTTGTGCTGCAATAGTTCCCTTCAATGCGATGGATATAATGCTACTTCTCTGTCTTTGGAAGGCTCCTGAGCAGAAGTATGATGGTTGAAAGTGTTACCTGATATGGAGCCTGGATAATGGCATTGAGTCCTCCCCAGGATGGGCACATGAGCAAGCCCAGTGCACCAGGCAGCACACTGAGCCTATGCTATAGCAAAGAGATGGTGTGGCAGTGTTTAGGGATTGCATGATGACTCACTAACCTGTGCACTTCCCAAACCGGTGGTGCTGCCAGCAGCAGAAGGGGGAGCAAGACATCACGTGGGGGAATGGGAATAAGGTGGGACTCAGGGGAGCTCAGCACCTTGAAAATGGTGCCACCATCCAAAGGCGGCTTTTGCCAATTTGACTAGATAGGTCAGGTCTCCACAGAACACTGCTGAGCCCTGAGGGGAAGATTTGAAAGGTATTTAGGTGCTTAATGATGCAGATAGGAACCTAGTGGGATTCTCAGAAGTGCCTCAGGCTCCTTTGCTGTAGAGCACCAGCCGCCCCTTAGCTTTGGTGAATGCCAGTCACACACAGCAGTGAGGAATAGAGCCCCAGGAGCCTCTAGGTCCCAGGCCTCTCATCCATGCTGCCTCAGCTGTGAGCAGACACTTCTCCTGCCCTCTCCTCTGTGACTGCTCTGCATATTCTGCTCTCCTAATCTCGCCTCCAGCTGTGGCATCATTTGTGTTACTGTCCTCTGAAGTACCTCCACCAGTTCCTAATCCTCAAATGAGAGAGGAATTGTGCTGCCAGCAATGCATTTGCATCTCTCTGCCCCTCATGGGCATCCTGATTTGAGGGGCGCCTGCAGCTCTTACCAGGATCCAGCAGTGGGAGAGAGAACAAAAGCTGCCCGTGCCCTCTCAGGGGTCTCTTTGGCTACTCCGCAGTGATGGACAGTGATTGTTCCTGTGCCCTCCATACCTGAGAGCATGCTAAAGCAGTGAGTGGCAAGGCGTTGAGGTAGGAAGTGCAGTTGCTGGTCTCTCTTGTGTCTCTAGATTTAAGGAGCTCAGTGTCTCTGCCTTGTTCACAGTCCAGGCTGGAGCTGTATTTACTAAGCTGTCATTTAACTGCCTCTGCACTCCCTTTGTCTCCTGCAGTGCCCGTTCTGAGAGCCGGGGAAATGCACAACAAAGGGCTTGATCAAATGACTTTTTAAGCCGTGAGCCCCAGATCCAGGCACTTTCCAGTGTCAGGGGTTCTGAGCTCGCTTGGTGCATTTAGTGTTAGGTAAGAGCCTGGGCTGAAAGCCCTTTGGACGGAGGCAGCAAGGGTCAAAATATGTGTGTCCCTTGCTGTGGGAGAGTTCCCACCTCTGCTTGCTTGCCCCAAACATGCTCCTCACTAGCCAGTGAAGGGAGGGTTCACCAGCACCACTATAGTTTTAAGAGTGAGCAACCAGAGCAATTGTCCAGGGCCCCAGGGCACAAAAGCCTTGTTAGGCTGATTTAGTTCAAGGCATCAAATGGGAAGGTGGGATGAGGGATAAGCCCGTGCCACAGAGTCTAACAGTGGCTTTCTTCACTCATCCAGAAGGCAATGAAAAAATGGAAACAGCAGGAGGACAGGGTATGTGACTAGGGCCCTGAGCATCTCCCGTCTCCAGGTAAAGCAGCAGCACCACCGCTTCACAGCAGAAATGTCCCATCCAGGAGTTTCCAAATTTCCCCCTGCTCCTTTGAAGGGAGATCTGGCATCTGTGCCCCCATAGAGATATAGGAGAAAGGGCCGCCCCGCTACTGCTAGTGCCTTCTGTCTCCTCAGCCCAGCACAGGGGTTGGTGTGGGGTGGGTATGGTAGTGCTGGAGGATGGAGGAGGATAGAGGAGGTGAACATGAGGTGGGAGGAGGGAAGAAATGGACAGAACCAGAGAACTGAGGAGTGGATGAAGGGGACAATGATGGGGAGGTTCAGAGGCCGGGAGAAAAAACTGGAAGATGGATAGAAAGAGCCAGGGGTGCAGAAGGGAATTTGGCGGGGGCGGAAGAGAAGAGGAGAGCAGAGTGAACAAATGTGGGGAGGAAGAGGCAGAGCTGTGGTATTTGAGTGGTGCTTGGCGTGAGTCTGCCCTCCCTCACTCTGCTGACTCCTTTTATAAAAGCTCAGAATGTACCTCCTGCAAATTACCATTATAAACTCAGTGAGTTGCCTTTGTTTCTTTTTTTTTCCTCCATAAAATCAATCTTCAGTCCATAAAGCCAACCCCCAGGAAATTGCTGGGCCATTCAGTGTGTGCTGGGCAAAAGCCCGGAGCTCCCATTTTCACATCAGTCCAGATCCTGCACTGTGAAAGGGGAAGGGAGCCCTTTGTTGTGCTGAGGGGATGGAAGCTAGTTTGGGGGATTGGCGGGGAGGGGGGGAATAAGCTCCTTTCTTTTCCCCCTGCTGCATCCAGTCTCCACACACTGATGCAAAAACACTGCATCACCAGGTAACATGCAGAGACCCAGTAAGATGTAACTAGTGGGCTGTCATCACTGTTTGAACTTCAGATTTAAGGCTTTAAGGGCATCAGCCACTCCTAACTGAGCGAAAGAATCAGCCCTTTGGCTCAGACCCATAACCAACTCATTAACCTCCTGCATGGACCAGCCGCTAGAGGGAGACAAAGACCCATGTTCTCCAAGTGCAGGTTTAAGTGCCATTTACCAAGCCCAGCGAGCTCCTGCTCTACTGCTGAAATGATACAGCACAGGCAGGAACAAAATGAGCATCCCTGATGTCTGGCTCCCAGCCCTGGAAGGACGGCTTCTCAGGGCTTGTCTACATGAGGACACCCAGGAAAGTTAAACCAAATGAACAATAACTGTGAATCAAAATGGATTAGTAAAATCATATGAAAGATGCTGTGGGGGCAGGGGGGAGGGCAGAGATAGTGAAGACAGGGAGGAGGGTTAGGGGAGAGCACACACATTCAGGATTAAAGTGGCCTTGATTTGGGTTAGTCTGATTCACTGTGAAAAAGCATCTTTGTCCAGACAAGCCCTCAGGAGAGGGGAAGTCAGGCTCTGGTGCCCGTTCAGTAGCTGGCATGTCTCCTGAGATGGCTCATTATTTTCATGCATGGCAGTGGAGGAATTGGGGGACTGTGTGCTGGAAGCTGGGCTGAGCTGTCACCAACTCACTTCACCACTGAGCAGCTGTCAAACCACTCCTAGCCACCGCACACCGGTTTGTTTAGAACCGGTTTGTTTCAGGGCCTGGCTGTGAAATTGGGGCCAGGTTTGTTCAGGCTTCATTTCAGACTCCAAGAGGATGGTGAAATGGGAAACCAGCCCTTCTGTCCTTTTCACGGGCCACCACTTCTGTTTGATCAGCTTTCATGTGCCCTTCTTCCTGAAGAGCTGATCCTAGGAAGCCCCATATTGTCTCTGCTCTAAACTGATCTCCCTCTTTGGAGAAGGTGGGGATTCTTCTACGGTAAAATCCTGTCCACTGCGAAATCCCTGTTGACTTAAATGAGACCAGGATGTCAGTGCAGGATTCAGGTACTTTGCTGTTGACTTGCAAAAAGGGCAGAGAGATGTGAACAGAGTGGGAACTGTGGAAGCAGTGAAGGGTGACTATTTTTGTTTTAAAAGTAGCCCCTGAGTCAGCACCTCCTTTCTCGATAAACCCAGAAGGCTGGAGCCTCCTCTGGCCTAAAGACCCTCAGAGTTCTCAGTGATTCTGTACAGGTAGGCACTCTGGGGTGAATATAAACTGCAGTACCCTGACCAGGATTGTGGCACTATCCCAGAAGAGGCTGCCTCCCATCCAGGGGGGTCCATAGAATCACAGAAAATTAGGGTTGGAAGGGACCTTGGGAGGTCATCTAGTTCCACCCCCTGATCAAAGCAGGACCATCCCCAACTATGTCATCCCAGCCAAGGCGTGAACCATCTACAGGATTTCAGGGGTCCCTTGCAAACTGATGTGTGGCTTTGGAAGTAAGGCCTGACTTAGGCACAAAATTTAAGTGCTTTAATTAAACTGGCACAAACCCCAGCTTGGGCATCTTAAATTGCTTGAAACCTGGTTTGTATCAGCTAAGTGTACATAGAGCAATGTACAGGCACAAGCTGAACCAGATAGAAACTGAGACTACAGAGTCCCTGCAAGGACTTGCCTCAGTTTAACTAAATGGGATTTTAAACTGATATCCATCAAAACAAGGGTAAATTCCATGTGTGGACAAGGCCTCTGTGATAACTGGACAGATGTCCTCAAAAAACAGTTCTGTGCTTGCCTTTAGTGTCCCATATTCTCACTTTAAGGAACTCCAAGGAATCAAGGATGGGACCTGGACGCTTCCAGTGACAGTGCCTCAATTACCCTATCTGTAATAAGGAGCAAATTCTTTCCAAATTCCCATGGGCTTGTAACGATTAATTAGCTGATGTCTGCAAGCACCTTGAAGATGCCAAGTGTAATGACTGAGCTTCATTAATATGATCGATCATTTCCTTTGTGCCGTCTAAGTGTCTGCCTGGTGCTTAACAGACATAACAGAAGATACAGTCCCTGTCCTATTCTTCCTGTCACTGATTTGTACTGTGTGTCCTGGTCCCTCTTTCCCACCGGTGTCCACTCCTAGCTCATCCATATGCGATGGTTTGTAGCTGCCAAGGAACCAAGGCCTAATTGAATTGATCCGTGTGATGTATTTGTATCGACAAACAGCAGATACACAGCCCAAAGTCAAATAACAAGATGGTACAAGCGGGAGTCTGTCTTCTAGTCTGAGCTTCCTAATCTATCATTTGCTTCTGCCCCCAGGTAGGGTGGGAAGAGCTGCATGAGAACCTGCCTTGAGCAAAATTCTCCTCTATTACCACTCAGCAGTCTTGGAAACCACAGAGCAAAAGGAACCTGCCTTCTTAACACAATACAGATTGCTGTCCTACTACTGGCTGGGCCAACCAGAGCATTCTAGGAGCTTGCTATTGTACTTGCACAAATCTCCTCTTTCAGTCCAAGCACCAGATACTCATGCTTGAAGATCTGGAGGTTCCTGGATTCAAACTCTTTGACAATCGATTTAGGGATACCAGTCTCATTAGTGCCCTCTCCAGGAATTTAAACTGTTTGGGATTATACAGCACATGGGGCAATTCACCTGTCAGGGCGAAGGTATAATTCTGGGTAAATTCAGCCCCCTGGGCTGAGTATCTGTTGCCCTTCATGTAATGTGGTATGTAGGAACTGACAAGTGATGCCAAGGGGCCTATCTTGGCTGACAGTGCTTCCTGATCGTCTTAAACACACCATAGCTGCCTATGACATCCCTAGGATGTCCCTAGGATGATCCCTAGGATGTCCTTCTGGACAACACCAATTAGGGATCAAGTCCCCCTAACTAAAAGTACATCCCAGCAGAGCACTGATAAATTGACTTCCTGGATGAAGGGTGATATCCTAGGAGAATTCCAGGATAGTAGAAATATTCTTCCTTCCACCAGATCCAAGTATCCCAGACAGGCCTTTGCCTGACAAATGCTCACAGTTTCACAGACTGTGGTGTTTCCTGGCAGGAAGTTGCCAGTGCGGGTCGGGCATCAGGTCCATCTAGCCCAGTTGCCTATCTCAGATGTTGGTCAGCATGAAGTACCTCAGAGGAGGTGTCAGAGCCCTGCAGCAGCTGAAGTTAGACAAGCATACCCCCATTAGGTCTCATCCTTATCTCTAGCAGTTAGGGATCAACTTAAGCCCTGGAGCACCAGGTTCTGCTTCCCTTCCAAAATCTTGTTCCAGCCAAAATCTTGTTACAAGACCTCTGAAAATTCTCATTATTCATGTAAATATCTGGTCCTGTTGTGACTCTTGCTACATTTTTGGCCTTAATGACTCCCAGTGGCAGTGATGAATTCCTCCAACCCTTCTGATTTCAGTGAATGCCCCTTGTTCTTCAGCTACGAAACAAGGAGAAGAGAAGCTCCCTCTCTGTCTTCCCTAGATCATACTTTATTGCATGTACACTTACTGGATGCCTCCCTCTTCATTTCCTTTTTAATGCAGACAACCCCAGTAATATAACCTCTGCTCATACCATATTCTGGGGGGTTCCCTTTAGCAGGCAGAGTTTCATCAATGCTTGGTGTGGGCTAGATGGGGTACTCCTTTCCTTGTTGACTGAAAATAAGTGGCAGTGGTATGTAATGGAATGGGCACAGAAGGGAGCAAGGAATCAACAGTTTCTGGGTTCCATACCTGGCCCTGCTACTGACCTCAGACAAGTCACTTCATCTCCTTGTGCCTCAGTTTCCTCTCCCCCATTACATAGAGAGTCTTCCCATATAATCCCTTGGTGTTTTAGAAAAGTAGGCTGGGGGTTTTAGTGCTGATCAGGAGATTAAACATATCTGGGACATGGGTGTGTGTGTCCTTTGGTCATAAAGCTATGATAGAGCTGTCCAGGAGTTTTTGTGTACATGGTTGTGCTGGCTTAGAAGCAAGGGGCTAAAGCCCATTTAGGAATGATCAAAGGATGATAACAGGCGGGGTATACATGGGAAGTTTTGGAGAGCAAGCAGCTGGTAGTGTTGCATTCTGCCCTGCCATAGTCTCCTCTGGAAAGGACCATTTGTCTGCCTGGTTTATGGTGGGGAGGGAGGGGGGAAGGAGGGGAGGGAAGAGGGTGCAAGATGGGGAAGCAGGTTTTGCAGCCTGTGCTGAACTCTGCATTACCATTGCTACATTGTGAGTTGCAAAGTAGCTCAGGCATGTCTTGTCTAGGTATATCTACAGGAGCTGCAGTCACTGCAGTATAGACTCAGAGAGTACTGGGTTTTTCTGCAGAGGCTGGTGAACTGGAGAAAAGGCAGCTCACATAGATATTGCAAAAGGCCTTCAGCAAATCTAGCTGTTGCCTGCCTCTGCATGTTAGCTAATGCCTCTCTGTTATAGCTAGGGCACAGGCTCAGGCTCATAGTTGGAGCCAACTCTCAAGTATCTGCTCCTGTTAATTTCTCACCTGTTTCCTCCTTCAGGGAGCTGACCAGAATGGGTATGGGTAGCTCAGAGCATGAAGTGTTGGCCCCAATTTGCTTGTGGGCTGGGAGGCACAGGTACTGTAATGAGAAATCCAAGTTCTCTGGATAACTTGCATATGCAAATAATGCAGCAAAGGCCTAGAGAAGAGCAAGTGCAATGATCTAGTGTGGGGGTGAAGAATCTTTTCTCCAACATGGAAACAAATCAGCTGTCCCTCTCCAGGCTGGCAAAGACAAAGGGGAGACATGCTTTCTACACAGAAACAAGAGTAGCCAGTGTTTTACCCTGACTTAGGAGGACAGGCCAAACAAGCAGTCTCTGTGCACTGGGTGGCAGTGGCAGCCATTCTTTTGCCCCTGAAAATCAGGAATCAGGGCTGATGCCTCAGTCTCCCACCCCTAGTTGCACTATTGCCTATGAGACAGACAAGGAGCCTTCTTGCTGACATGGAAAGGATGTTGGGGAGAAGGGCCCAGGCTGGGGAAGAAACTATGATAAGACTATGCTGCACTGTGGGGAGAAGTGAGGCAGCACTGAGAAGATGAGGAGACAGGAAGTTTTGGGGCAGCAGAGCAGGGACAAGGGATATTTTGTATTCATGAGAAGCAAAGAGGAGGACCAGGACAGGAGGAGAGGCTTTGCTTCATAAAGGAGAGAACAAACTGCAGCAGGTATGCTTGAGAGGCAGAAAAGCCTCAGGACAGCATATGAGACCAAGAGACAATGAGGTGGGGGTTGGGTGGAGATGCATAGAAGAGCTCACGGTGTACAAGAAAGACCAGGGAGGATGACCTTCTCTGAAGGACTGGCTTGTACTCACCTTGGCTGCTGTGTTCAGCCTCAGCCCCCTCCTCTCCTCCAAAAGGACAATTGGAGAAGATGCCGCAGTGCAAATGATCAGAGGCTTTGGAATGGCAGTGAGGGAGGGGGGATATTTCTGGAGAGAAGAAGCGGGTCAGTGTGGAGAGGCAAAGAAGGACAAGAGATTGGACAGAGATACAGATAGTGATGGAGGCAGATACCCAAATGGCTGAGAGCTCCCATCCACCCCATCCCCTAACACAAGAACAAGAAGTGATGGAAGAAATGAAAAGGTGACATTTTGTAAACAAAGGAAATGAACTGTGTTTCCTCACATAGTGCGTAGCTTCCCTCTGAAGCTTGCTGAGGCAGGCTGTGATGGAGGCAGACAGCACCAGGAAGCCTAGGCATTGACACAGCATCAGCAGTGACTCAGAGTCAGGTACAGTCACAAGTGTCATACTTGGGAATGGACTAACTTCTCCTTAGCATGACATTGGCAAACAGATCTGCAACCAGCATCCAGGTTCCACTGTGCTGGGTCCCATTAGAAATTAATGGGATCCAGTTTTGGAGACATTACAGTCTTAACAGAAGGGAAATCATCCTGCTTTACATCTTGGTGGGAAGGCTCTGAAAGGAGGTAAAGGGAGTTGCCCAAGGTCATGCAGTGAGTCAGTGGCAGGATCCAAAGCCAGAATTCCTGAGTCCCAGTTTGATGCCTTAATCATGGGATCATCCTTCTTCACTGTCTAATTTTGTGCCCAGGGGCAAGTTCCATCCTGGGGTAAACCCCCTGACTTCAACGGGCTTACACCACACAGGAATTTGGTCCCAGTGAGTCAGCTGCTACATTACTGGGCTCATGTTCCATTTAAGGAAAGTGGCTGTTAAGAAAACTGTGAACAAAAGGAAAGAGGGACAGAGGGGGGTGGGGGAGACAGAGAGAGAAAGAGAGAGAGAGAGAGAGAGAGAATGAATGGAGAGAAAAGAGGGGGAGCAGGAAATATGAAAGACACATTAGAAGTGTAAAGACAGGAGCAGTAAAGGGGTGTCATCTATGGAGTGTCCATAGCTCAACTTTCCTACTCTGGACATGTGCTCGGTATCCCTTAATGCCTCTGAAAAACCTGATTCACTCTTGAACATAAATGCGGGTTAAGATGACATAGTAAGATGCTAGGTTTCCAAGCCCCAGTGAACCCCACAACTTCCAAAGATACTTGCAACCCTCTAAATATATCCCCAAGCTATCCATCTTCTTCTGTACAGAAGTTGACTTCAGGCTGTGGGCCAGCAAGAAGCCCCTTCCCCATGGCAGTGCTGTTTTACACACTGAGGTGCCTTCTGGGGACTTTGCACTTCCCAGAAGCAATTGGCCTCAAAGGGTACAGGGGACTTGACACCTTACTGAATAGGCCATTGGTTAACTGGACAGTCTAAAGACATGGGCCTGCTCCATGCAGGTGCAGTGTTCCTGCTTCCTCCATGCCAGTTTGGGGTGGTGGTGGGGGGCGGGAACTGTTGAGTTATCCCTTATAAACAAGAGACTGGAAGGAAGTTTTAGACCTGGGAATGGTGAGCAGAGAAGTACTGTACATGCAAGAGAGAGAGGAATGCCACATTCCCCAGTGCTTCAGGCCCTATGTGCTGATAGCAATTGGGATGCTTAGGTGTCCTGCTTGTACAGCTGCTCTCCTTGACCTACCAGACTGGCTGAGACGGATCAAGGAGCAGTCCCACCATTGTCATGTGCCCCATTGCTCCCTGAGTGAAAGGAAACAGCTGAAAGGGCCTTGCCATCAGCTAGAATGTCTTGCCCCTGAGTATATCGCATCTTAGGGAAAAAATGCCTGGAGGAAGAAGTCCTCTCTCTACTCACACAACAGGCACAGCAGGGGCAGGAGCTAGGAAAGCTGGCTTGTCACCCAACTCCACCCACACACTACAGCCTTACCCTGCAGAGCCAAGTATCTGTGACCCACTTGGTCCTTGGCCTGTGCTGAGTCTTGTGGCAAGGAGTTGGGTGAGTTTGGTATGGTGCATGTCTGTCCAGCAGAAACTAAAGAGGAACACCCCAACTCCTTGGACATTCACCAGCAGATAGGGATGTTGCAAAGTCAGCAGCAATGGTGTAACAGGGGTTAAAGAAGCAGAAACCTGACCTGGTGCTAGGAACTTCTGGGAGAGTAATTCTTAAGCATCGGTGAGCAGAGGTAGAGAGAAAATTGATTTGCCTCCTATAGTTAAATTACCTGTAAACTTGCAATTCCCAGTTGCACAGGGGGCCAAGGAAGCTGCCAGCCTGGAAAGGGTGGAGGAGGAATGGGATGGAGACCTCTGCAGGGAGCACATTCTCACTCCCTGCTCCCTCTGCTCTGCTTTGAAAATCTGAAGTGGAGGATCCTAGCTAGAACTGACAATGAAGTGACAAAACACAGAGCTGCTGAGACTCAGGCAGCAGCAGCTCACATAAAAAAAAGCAAACATCACTCACATATCATGAAATATTGTGAAATGAAAACAAGTTGCTCACGTGACACTGTAATAGGAAAGCAGCAATTACGCTGCTCTGTGATAGGGAAATGCAGGTATCCTCATATCATGGTATACTGTGACTGGAAAGCAGCCGTCGCTTGAGTCACATTATAATAGGAAAACAAAAGTCTCACTGCATTGTAAGAGGGAAGCAACACCTGCTCACATTGCTTTGTGATAGAAAAGCAACAATTACATTCTACTATAATAGGAAGCAACAGTTGCTCACATTGTGTTGTGATAGGAAAGCAACAATCATTCATGCACAGAAAGCAACTGTCATTTCTGTACTCTGTGGTAGTCATATGCAACACAATGTGACTAGGAAGTAACAGTTACTCACTTCATATCATGATACTGGATAAAAAGCCCTCAGCACCCCACTAGAGACAATGAGAAAGTAACAGCTGCTCAGGTCACAGTGTGATTAAAAAGCAACAATCTTAATGGTATGATTACAGCATAACATTTTACACAAAAAGTATTTTATGGAGTTATATAGAAAATTAATATTTACTTATATAATATTGTATGGCATAGCTACACAAAAGGAAGTCAGTCATATTTTAACAAAAATATTTTGTGTAAGAAAAGTACAATTGAATTGTTCTTTCAATTATATCATGATAAAGCAACAGTAACTTGTAGCGATAGAGGATACATTGTTATATAAAAGCAATCCACTTGGCTCATACTGTGCTGAAAAACAAATCTCCCCTTTGTCAAAGTGGGATAAAAAAGAAACAATTGCTCATGTCATCTTATTGTGATGCTGTAGTAGGACAGCGACAATAATCTGTCAACTTAATAGGACATTGTGTTAATTGCACCATGCTAATACAGCAACAATTGCTTATATCATATTATTGTGACGTTATGCCAGGATGGCAACAATTATGCATACACTATTTTGATATTGTGACAGGACAGCAATTACAATCCTATCATATCATTGTGACACAAAGCTAAAACAGCGTCACCCATGTCATAGTTTTATGACACTGTACTAGGCCAGCCACAACTACCCATGTCATAGTACTGTGACATTGTGTTAGGTTAGTAACAATCACCTATGTCCTCTTAGTGTGACATGTGCTAGGATGGAAACAACAGGCCATAATGCAATATTGTGACCCTGCTAATACAGTAACAATTTATTGTGCTGTATCATAGAGACACTGCGCTAGTCAGAAACCAACCTGTGTTTATACCTGTGCAAGTACAGTGACCAACAACTCCTGTCCACGTCATATGACTGTGACACTGACTTAGCACAGTAACAGGTGCCCATACCATACTGTTGTCACACTGTACTAGGACGCTAACAGTCACTCATGTCCCAATATTGTAGCACAGTGCCAGGACACCAAGAATCAACCAAGTCACAGTGTTGTCGTACGGTACCAGGACACCACAAGTCAGCCACATCACACTGACGCAACACTGCACCAGAGAGCAAAAGTCATCTGCCATGCTGTTGTGACACAGTGCCATCCATGACGGTGGCAGTCACCCGTGTCATGCTGTCGTGACATCGTTCGGAGACCCCTTCATATGGCTGCGACACGGTGCTGGAACAGCAACCATCACCTGCATCACAGTGAGGACAGCAACAGTCACCCATGTCAGGCTGTTGCGCCACCGCGCTGGGACAGCAACAGTGGCCTGCGTCACACGGCGGTGGCGTGCTGAGACAGCAGCAGCGGCTCGTGCCCCTCGACTGTGGCACGATGCCAGGGCGGCAGCCACCGCCCCCCCCCCGTGCCCTACCGTTGTGATACAGCGCTAGGGCAGCGAGAGCCAGACCTGTCACGCGACTGGCGCGCAGTCGCTTTTGTCACTGCGCTGGGCAGCAAGAGCCACCCACGCACGCCGGTGGCACAGGTGCCAGGGCCCGGACAGCCCCGCGGCGCCCCGCAGCGCTGCCAGCCCGACACCGCCT
>NW_005841868.1:3734692-3760971 GCF_000455745.1 Alligator sinensis | reverse complement strand
ATTGCACCCCCTGCTAGCCCCGGGCTCCCGCCATTTCTCTCCTTCCCTCCCACGCCAGCGCCTCGCTCCCCCCTTCCTCGGCTCCCCCCTGCTCTCCCTCTCCCAGCCCTCCCCGCTCACCTGCTTCCCTCCAGCCCTTCACTGCTGGGGCTGCACCTTCCTGCCTCCCTCCTCCTCCCTCCAGCAGCAGGTCCAGCTCTTTTCTTCCTTCCCTGGCTCTGGGGCATCTCACTTTGTTTTGCTTTCCCACCTGCCACCCAGGCCACCTCTCTCTCTCTCTCTCTCACACACACACACACACTCTCTCTCTCTCTCTGCTGGCCTCTGCGCTGGGAACTCTCGGATGGCATTGGGACCTGCCTCCCCATTGATTTTCCAGCATTCAAACTCCAGTATCATAAAACAGGTGCCAAAGCTGCTTTTTGCTTCCCCTGACTGTGCAGCCACCCCATGAAGCAACAACATCCTTAGACACACAATCACTCCGGTGTCACTGTTGTCATCGCCCCCCATCCCAGCCACCCACTCTGCTCTGATGGGCACCTACTGACAAACCCTTTTGCCAGAGATCACTCACCCTCCAGTTCATCCTCAGGTATCTCAACAGGGTGCTGCTCGGTGAGGATGTTGGGGATGGTGTAAATTCCCCGGTACATCAACGCCGCGGTCACTGGATGGAAAGGCATCTTCAGAGCTTCCTGAATCCCGAACTTTAATCACGAATTTCATATGAAGCGCTCTGGCTGGGGACAGAGTCCGGAAAAGCAAGACTGGGCTCCCCCTCACACCTCCGATACACACCTACCTCTGGGTGCAATCCCAAAGCACCCCCCCCCCACTTCAAAACAGGCGCTTGCTTCCTCCTCTCCAGCAATGGGTTGAGTGGGACAAGCAGTTCTTTACGTTGTGAAGGAAGCCAGATCCCAATTCCAGTTGAGCCGTTGCCCTAGGATTTGGGGGGTGTGGGAGGTAGAAGAGGACGCAGGGATGAAGAGGTTACAGCTTCATTGGCCACAGTGTATCCTCTGCACTCATCTGCTTTAGATCCCTAAGCAAAATCAAAAGGGATGAAATATTCCAGATGGCACCTAGTTCCCGGTGAAACCAACCAAGGAGAAGGGTCTCCCCATTCTGGGTGCGATATCCCTCGCCGCTCTCTCCTCTCTTTAGGTCTCTCAGGCAGGCAGAAGAACACAGCTGTGCATCCTTCCTAATTTTTCACCCAGGAATTCTCAGACACACGGACTCAGCTACCCACTGCACAGCAATCCTTCCCAGAGGCTGGCATGGCTTCGGGCCAGGTCCTGAAGGCCAAAGCTTGGGTCACCCCCACCCCCTGCGCTAAGTTTCCCCAGCCGGACTTCAGCGCCAGACTTGCTTTCACAGCCTCTCTCTCCACTCTGTGTAGCAGTGCCGTCCTCTCGCTCCTCTCTCGTTCACTCACTCACACGTACCGTACACACATGCTCCCCCCACTGCCAACCAAATGAACATCTGAGCGGTGAAACAGCTAAATAAATAAATAAAAAAGCCACTTGCAGAGATAGGGAGAGGGGGAAGGCATTCCCCTTCCCCTCTTAGGCTTAGACCTTATCTGAACCTGACCCACAAGTTGGCTATAGGAAACAGGCTGAAAACCTGCATCTCCCTTAGAGATGAACAGTGACCAGCCAGCTCTGATCGATTCCCTGCTTGCTGCATGGACCCCTTAATCCTTAGGGCATCCCCTGGCCTTGTTTTCTAGCAAGCCCAGGAAATCTGGGTGCCCTGTAAGTCATGCCCCTTCCTGCTGCTGCAGACTCTGTGACCTTTTTGATCTCTCAGCCCGTGTGTGGATCCTGCCATTGTTACATAAACCACACAGAACCAGACCAGCAAGGTTTAATCCTGTTCCCCATAGGATAGTGGAGGGAATCCTCTAGGTTCCTGGGAGATGTTGGTTAGGGAGCTCAAAGCTGGGAGTGCTGTTGCACTTGCTTCAGAGCTAAGGGATCTGCCTCAGCAACTGCTGGTGCATTTCTGGAGAGGCTCACAGGGGCTTCTGTGCCATCAAGGGATGCCCTGCTCTCTTTTTTGCTGAGAATGGGAGGGTGTTTCCCCTGCAGTCTCCCCATTCACATATGCTTCATACATATGTAAAATATGCAGGAGCCAGGTGTCCCCCACCCACTGTACAGGGATCAAAGAGAAAAATTTAGAAATTTCCAGACTGCATCAAGCCCTAAGATGCATGTAGCCCAGTCCCCTCTGTCCAACAGTGACTAGCACCAGCTGCTTCAGAGGAAGGTGTGAGGAAGGTGCCAAAGATATTTCAGTTTGATAGTTCTTAAGGGCATGCAGAGGACTGGATGGTTCTAGGGCATCGGCAGCAGAAAGACAAAGCCCTTCTCCTCCTGCTCATGAGGCCAATTCCAGCCAAGATCGCCAGGGATTCTTGTACTGCCCTCATCTCTGTGGTATCTGAATGTCTTCTCTTTGTGCATTAAGCAACGTGACTAAATATCTGTCACGTGCTTGCTCTCTCCTCCTCTCCTCAGGGGGAGAAGTGTATGCATTGGATCAGTTGCTTTGGAATTTATATATCATCTATGTGCACATGTTGCTGTGTGTTGATGAGAAACAAAAGGTTTATAATGAGCCAGAGGGACCCACAGAGGGCAGCTACTTCTGGGGCTGCCTGAGGCACAGTCATACCCATTAAATGGACAGCAGGACCCAAGGCATCCAAATGCACTCACCTTCTATCCTGCACTGATGGCAGCAGCGAAGTGTATGACTGCTAAAGCAGTGCACTGAGACTGTGGACAGAAGAGTTTCCCTTCATGGGGAATATTTGCTGGCAGGCCCCTCTGTGCTCACAGTCACTTGATTAGACAGTGCATTTCAGGCAGCTGGTATTTAAAAGTGGAAACTGATGTATGGGACCTACGGGTGAATGCAGCAACCAGGCCACACTCCTGGCTACTCTCCTGGTAGGTGCTGGGCCCTTGGAGAATCACTGGAGCTTTCTATAGTGCAGGCTGGTTTGGGTTTGCTGACAATATCTATGAAGCAGAAGGATTTTTATACTGAATTTGCAACACAAAACCAAGTGACTGGTCCATCCAGATCTTCTGGTGATTCCCTGATTAAATAGATCAGATCAGCAGGCCACCTGGAATAGTGTTTCTGTCTTCCTCTTAAACTATGCTGCGCCACTAATTCAGTATCCCAGCTCCACTGGACCAGACCATGATCTGTCCCTCTCATCTGGCAAGCCCATCTCCTTCTTGACTGGATCACAGCTCAGTCCACCTTGGTTCAATGTCCCTCTTATGGCAGTGGTCCACACTAGAAGCTTCAGAGGGGGGAAAGCAGCCCTGTAGTGCACCTTGATGTGTCTGCAGTGCCAGACACAGGTTTAATGTTCCTTGACTGCAGGCAGGGGTGGATCCAGAAGTGGGAGGCAGCGGCACTGTCACACCCCCTTTTCAGACCATGCTGTGGGAGCGGCAGCCCAGGACCTTTTTTAAGTCCCTGAATCAGGTAAGAATCTGTCCTCTCCTTCCCCCTCAATTCTCAGTGACATGTTCCCACCCTTCCCCTCACTTCCCATTCCCCACCTCAAATGCACCACTGCTGCTGTCCCCACTGCCCTCAGCTGACCTGGGCATGGGAGGAGATCCAGAGCTGTTCCTACCCATTCCAGTTGGGCTATGTGGGAAATCAGGCTCAGCCCAGGACAGCAGATTGGGCAGGCTCCTCCTCCCTGCTTGGTCCCTTTGGGTGTTCACCACCAGTCCAGGAGGCAGAATACTTCTGCCACTACTGTTGTCCCCAGCTGAGCTTGATTCTCCATGCAGCCCAGTGGAGGAGGGGCTCTGGAGCTCCTTCCACCCCCAGGTCAGCCAGGGACAGCAACAGTGGCAGGAGGAGGAAGGGCAAATGGCAGGGGAAATGCCACGGGGCGTGGAGAGGGAGGAAGGGTGTGCCAGAAGTGGAGGGAGTGGAGATTCTTACCTGATTTGGGATTTGCAATAAGTCCTTGGCCGCTGCTTCAACCTGCGGCTCCACCCTGGTGTGGGGGACGGGGATAGGTGGGAATGGGGCTGCAGTGTTGGTTGCTGCTCCTACATCCTCCTTTACCAAATCCTGGATCCATTCATGACCAGATGTAGTATCAAACCCTACTGTAGCAGTCAGTCCCATGGGTCAGCTCCACTCCTGGCATGGCTTTCGGTGTCCTGCTGTTTGCCTTCACTGAGTGATCCAAGGGTCTTGTATCATAATACAGGAAGAAATGAGGTGATTCAGGTCAGTTCAAGCTGTGCCTTTCATAGAGCCTGATCCTGCCTTTTCATGCTTTGGTGCTTTGGCACTGACAACAGGGCCAGGATCTTAGGCTGGAATTATCTAGTCAAGCCCTGTAGACAAACCTAATCCTGTGAGGCACTGAGCACCTTCACTACAGAACTGAACTCCACCTTCCAGGATAAATGCTCCCAGTCCTTACTTATCTGCTGTGCCCTAAATCCAGGCTCTGCTCTGAGCTCCCTGTGACTAACAGCTCACGGCCTGATGCTGCCTTCGGGGCACTCAGCACTAGGCACAGGGCTGGGTGCTAACAAGAGGCCTGATTCTGCTCTGACACTGTGCAACACAAGTCCCAGTTCCTGGATTTTGGAAGACTGCCTCTTGGCTGATGCTAGGATAGGCAGGAGGAGATTCCCATCCAAGGGGAAACCCTGGCAGGGCACATTTATTATTAACATCCCAAAGACATAAATCTGTAGGTGATTTGTCAGCCCCTGGCCCCTCCAAGTCAGAAACGCCTCTTCTGAGCCCTGTGCCTCCAATCTGCATCTGTGTAAAAATCAGTAATCCTCAGCGGAAAAAGAGCCCACAGCAGCAAAAAAGGAGCTGCTGATTAAAGCCATCCCAGCTCAGAAACACTTTTTCAATTATTCCTTTCTTCCTCCCAAGCACTGATTACATTTTTCAACTTATTTCTCACTTTGTCACTGATTAATCACAGCTCTGCTTGCTTAACGGGAGAAGCGGGCTAACAGATACACCACTGTGGAGGCATGGGACAGCCTGTCTTGGTGAGGGGGATGAAGAGAGCCCTGCTGTGGAGACGCTCACACCCTGGCATCTCTCCGTGGCGTGGATGTGTGCTGCTCTGTGGGAGCTTGCACTGATGGCATCCCTGTGAGACAGGCAGAGCACTACTGAGAAGGAGCCTGTGCTGGTGTCACTGCATTTGGCATGGGCAGGACACTGCTGGAGGAAGTTCCCACTGCTGGAAGTTCAAGGCCATCCTGTATGCCTCCAGAAGCTCCTGCTACTGCAGACCTGTGCTCAGAGCAGTTCTAAAAGCCTATGAAGCAGCAGGGTTGGATTCACGGGGAAGCTGAAGCTGAGCTCCAGAGTCTTTTTCCTTTTTCACCTTCCTCCCTATTCCAGATTGGTTTTACCTTTCCTTGGCCACAACTCCCTGACCTAAGGCATCTCTAGGTCCTCACCCAACCATAAGTGTCTCATTTCCCCAGCTTTGACCTCTGTCCCCAGCTGATGCTTCTCATCTCCCTCTTCCCCACTAGCCCATCTAAAGCCTGTCCTCTCCATCTGTCTTTCTTCACCTTGGCTGACGCTCTGATGATCTCCTCAAATCTTTACTTTTCCCAGGGTGGTTATGCTGCAGAGAGTATTGATCCTGAGGTCTAGCAAGTCCTGTCTGACAGCTGAGGCATCCCTGGGAAGGGAGATGCCCTTTGCATTGAGTTAGAGTTGGCTGAGACCCACCAGAAGATCAGGACTCAGTTCTGATTGAGATGCAGCTCACTTTCAAATCAGTATAACCCCTCAAGGGATTTGGCCAACACCATAAAATACTACTGGAGGAAGTTCAAAAAGTGGGGTAGCAGCTGGCACTGTCATGGCACCAACATAAAGGGGCTTACAGTAGTAGATTAACAGGTAGTACTTCTATGGTGGTGCTGCAAGGAAGCTCACAGCAACAGCCCACCAGCTGGCACTGCCTTAGTACCACTGCCAGCAAGTTCACTGCCAACTCTCAGTGGCAGATCCCTGTCTAGAGCAGCAGCTGTCACTGCCCTGGGTGTTCTCTAAAACAGGAACCAGACAGCCGTGTCAGAGGGGTCACTGAACCTGCCAGCGCATAGGTGGGGTCTGAAACCAGCAGCCTTGCTATGCAGTGCCATTACCTTTCATAATTTAAATGGAGTCAGGGCTGGCTGGTGCTTGGATAGATACCTAAAGGAGAGATGCTTCCTAGATGTTCTTTCCTCTGAGGCCATGGCCCCATTGTGTTAGGGGTGCTGTCATTCAGACATAAATCTAAGCTCATGGTTTCCCTTGTCACCCTCACCAATATCAAGCTATTGGTTGCTGCATCTGCTGTTGCCTCACTACACTCAACAGCCCTGCAGTGCTGGGAGCATGCTTTTCAGAGGCAGGCCTTGTGCATGGACCCCAGACACTTGTGAACTGCACTGATTGCCAGTGGGTTTCCCAGTGTAGTATAATGGGCAGGTTTTATCTAATAAAGTCCCAAATGGCTGAGTATCACCCTACTAGAAAGACCACCTTTCTCTTCACATCATATTGCCACAGGAAGACAATCCTCACATGTCTGGCCAGGCACTCTCTGTGAGCTCTTATGGCTGTGGATGCATTTCCTACCTTTGGTCCAAAGTAGCTCAAATCTGGCAACACTAGGCTCATTCTTCCTCCCAGACATTTGCCAATGGAGGAAAATAAGGAAGCAGGAGAAGGGCAGAGAAGGGACATTAGGTTTTGGTTTCCAGCAGCAGCTGCTCACTGAGCTAGAGGTATTTTTGATCTATTCTTTTAAGTATCATCAAGAATACATAAAGTGTGGGGGAAGGCAGCTTTTGTCAGGTGTATCAGTCTGAATGAATGAATGCAGAAGTGTGAACTCCAATGTCAAGATAAGTGTCTTTCACTTCCTTGCCCGAACAGCATTGCTGCAAAATGATCAACAGCTGTCATGTTCCCCCTTAAATATGGCTGCACTTCAACATGACAATCTCTGTCACATGTGTGTGTCATGTTATGACATGTGCCCTTGGGGGATCATTCAGCATGAAAAGTGTCACAGGAATGTGAGACACCATCAGGGATCTTTGGTAGTGACTCTGTAGTTGGTGCTATGCTCAGTTGTAGAGGTTTTTTATATGAAATTGAATGTCAGTGTGTGCATGTATGTATATATGTGTGTGCATGTTTATTTGTGAGTGTATGTGTGTGTGTGCTTGTATGAACTAATTTGGTATAGATTAATGTAATGTGTGTGTGTGTGCTTGTATGAACTAATTTTATATAGATTAATGTCCCTGTCACTGCCACTGCTTTGTGAATGGGAGATGCTGGTCAGGGGCTGTATAGTGTCCCAGCTGGCACACATTAATTTTTATAACCTCACTCTTACTTCTGAGCTGATGTGGTGAGCAATGGGATCTGCATATGCATGTGTGTGGGCAGCTCTGGAGTAAATTCCCCATACCCTCTTTACATCCATTCATATTCATTCATGTGTAAACGTCTGTGAATGTACTGCTTGCCTGGTATGTACAAACCTCAAGCAAACTATAGTTAGCAGTAGTCCACAGACATGGGCATCTGCAGTATCCAGACAGTGCAAAAAATGGCAGAAGGACAGACATATGCACACACAGGAAAATCCCTCTTTGATTCACTTTGATAATCATAATCCTGATCCTTTTCCTGGCGCTTAAGTGTCCCCGGACTCCTCCTCTCTCTCTTTTTCTTTATAGCCACTGAACCATATTCTATCCTCTGCTTTGCCCCTACAATAACATTGACTTCTGTGGCACTGGCCCAATGTAAGTGACACCAGAAAGTGGCCCAAAATGTTTTGACAGAACTCCTACTGCTTTGCTCTTGTTCTACATCGGCTCTTTCATGGCTTGGGAGTGCTCAAATGGGCCATAGGTGGAAAACCAATTACAGCTGATACTAGCAAAACAACATTTCTGCTCTAAAGAGCCATTTGAATAGCCTGCCTCTTCCCCACTCCCCCTCCCCCCTTCCGTTGAGTGTTGTGGTCTTTAGCCCTTCTGGATATACCCTCTTGAGGATTCAAAGCAGAATGACCTAGTACAGTTCTTCTACTCAGCTATTGGAGTTAGTATGGGAGTGTGCATGTGGCAAATAATGCTGATCCATCTCTAGGGAGGGTGGACACTTTGGGATGGAGATTCATTAGGAACAATATCCCTTGTGAGAAAATAAGTGTCTGCCCTCTGGATGTGCTGGTTCTGAGGTCCTTGCCAGTGCTTTCATGATAAGAAATGACTACCAACTTCAATAGGCTTCAATGCACTTAGGATAAGGCCTTGACATTGCAAGGGAGGGTATTTAGACACCAAAAGGGGGTCTTGTGGAGTAAGGTGGATGGAAGTGTAGCAGAACAGGGTCCAAAGAGAGCAAAAGCAGGTCCCAAGTGTTTTCCTGTGTTATTGTAGCATGGACTGCAACAACCATTCGAGAAGCTGGGGGAATGCTCAAATGGTTCATTTGGGCTACTGTGCTATGCCGCAAGGGGCGCCTAAGCTAGCTAGGTGGGATGTCTACACTACACTGTATTGATGACAGGACTTCCATCTTGTAGTAGCTCAACTGCAATGTCTGGTAAGTGCGTGGGAGGAAGAGCTTTGGATACACCCATACCCCACCCTTCCCTACTTATCTGCTTTCAGGGTGGGCATGGATCAAATACCCTAGATAGGTAAACAAGTGGACAGAAACATGGATATTTAGGGTCCCATGGTCCATCAGTAGCTGCTGCAAGTTAGGATTTGGGGGCAGTGGCATTCTTGTGTTGAAACCCAGGACTTTAAGATAGCTGGCTGTAAGTCAGCACTGAAGTGTATCTATCTGCCAGGCTGGTTCTAGCAGGGGGCAGGATAGTGACAGCAGGGGAACTGCAGTTTAGGGTTGATGGGACTTTGCAGAGTACTGGGGAATAGGAAGGAGAGGGCAGGAGAGGAGAAAGTGGCTGGTGTCTCAGTTGTTGACAGAGCCCTTTGCTTCCACAAGTCCTTAATTCATCAGACCGTAACATAAGAGCAGCCTGCTAGGTTCTCTGTCACTGGAATCCAACATACTGGCAAAGGAGAGGTCTCTCTTCTCCAGGACTATGCGTGATGGCACTTGAAGCTAGCACTACAGAAGAATCCCCAAGGAATCTAGGTATGGTAGCACTGCCAGCTGGTCACACTCCTCCTGCTACCTGCCCTGAATGAAAGGGGAGCTGTTCTCTGTCCTTGGAGAGGCAGCTGTTCTGTGCTACTTCCTGGTCTCTCCCATGACTTTAAATTACCCCAGAATCTTATATGTGCCACATTCTCTGATGCCCCCTTTGAGCATAAACCCTTTTGTGGTAGGCACTGTACATACACACAGTAAGAGACTAGCCTTTCCCTGAGGAACTTCCACCAGCTAAATGGGTGAGACCACGCCTGTGAGAAAGGAATCATTATCCTTCACATTTTACAATTGAGGAACTTAGCCACAACCTTCATTTGTACTGGCACTAACAGAGCAACACAGAACAGCCAGCGGAGGATCCAGCCCAGGGAGCTCAAGCAACTTGCTACAGGTCACACAGACAGTCAGTAGCAGAGTTAGGAATGGATCCCTGACCTTCTGTGTTGCTGTCCAGTGCGGTAGCCACAAAGCCACTTGCCCATCTCTTGGAAGTTCCTCCTGGCTTTATATTGCCCCTGGCCTGGGAGGTTCAGTGGACATGGCTCCCTATGGAAGTGCAAAGGAACCAGGATGACTGTGGCAGGGCAGCTTTGGTACCTGCTACTTTAGGAGGCTTGAGCAGGCTGTGGAGCACCTGGCAGGTCTGGTGAGGCCTAATGTTTGGACCAGCCCCAGGACGGCCCACTCGTTACATTGGTGCGTTAGCTGGGAAACCTCGACTGGCCGGTCACAGAAATGCTCCCCGGGAGAGCTGAGTTAAGGGGGCAGGAGTGTGGCTGGTCCCCTTTGGCCCCTGCCACTTTAAGAGGTTTGAGCAGGCTGTGGAGCAGCCCACAGGTGTGTTGCAGCTTAATGAGGCAGTCACATGATTGCAAGAGGGCTCCTGGATTGGAGGACGGGATTGGGCAGCCTCAGTATAAGCCCAGGCCCTGGGAGCTGAGTGGGCAGTTGTTGTAGGGATGCTGTTGGTGTAGTGTTGCCCAGCTGGAGACCTACTGCTCCCTGAACACCTGGAGGGTCAGGGTAGGAGCTATGGGGATGGAGGAGGTTCCTTGTCCTGGGGACTGACCTAAAGCTACACCCTGCTGGGGTAGGAGGGTGTGGTGAGGTGGTTCCTGGGAAATGCCACATCAGTGCCTTCCTAGTGAAAGGTGAGTATGGGGTGCTATATAGCCTCAGCCCCCATGACCTGGTAGGTTACCCCATAAAGGGGACAGCGAGGGGTCCAGGCATGTCATCAGAGACCTGAGGCCCAAGGGTTGTAAGACCTAGTAGTCAGGCAGGGGGTGGTGTAGGAGCCCTTGTAAGGGTGTGTGTGTGATTAGGCTGCATGGAGTAGGGTCTGCATGGGCAGGCCTGAAGGACTGTGCATAGGCTGGCCTTAGAGGTCAGGGAAGCTGTGTTTGGAGTGGCCTGAGAAGGCAGACCTGTATGAGAGAGAGAGGGCTAGCTGCTCAGGAACCTAGCCAGGAAACCCTCAACTGGTAAATGCTGGGGCCAGAGCCAGAATGGTCAGAGGGCCAGGATGCCCACTGTGAGGGATGGCCAGAGCCAGGGGATGGGAGTCCCTACTGGCCTAGAGGCAAGACCAGTGCCTGTATGGCCAAAAGTCCCAGGAGGTGCCACTGCCGAGAGGGAAAAGGGTCTAGAGAGTTTGCAGCCCTGCATGACAGCTGAGGTTAGGCTGCCTGACTAGGAGGGATTTAGGTCAGGGTCCGACATGTCAGTTGGGAATGTAATGGGGCCCAGTGTGGGGGTGGAGCCATACAGTGATGCCATCTGTGAGGCATGGGACACAGTGTAGGGGCAGTACAGAGCTGTGTATTCTGCCCTTGACATTGGGCAGTAAATGGGCATCCTCCTGCCTTGTAAGCATCTATTTTTGTTACTTCAGGCATGACAGGTGGGCGGACTGCCCTAGACAGGTGGGCAGGCCAATGATTAGACGGGCCTCATGACAGCCCCCTGTCGCAATGAGTCTGGCTGTAATGACTCCTGCTGGCTATTCATGGCAGCAAGATGGGTTCCCAGGAAGCCCAGTCTCTGTGAAGAGAGGAATGGCTTTCCCAGCACTGAAGCTGCATCTAGCCACAGACTGCTTTGCAACTGCAGCTGTTCAGCCTTTTTCTCTGGGCACCTACATTCCTTTCCCAGTCACCTGCCTGCCACCTAATATTTTGTTTCTTGTATTACAGTCAGAGGGAGACTGTGGTCCTCAGGCCAGGAGGTGGTGGGGTTCAAGTCCCGCACTTACAATAATAATACCCTGTGCTTCTTGCCTAGAAAGTGCTTTGCAAACATTAATTAGCTGGGCTAGAACTGGAGCTCATCTCTAGTGTTGACACTGCAGTCAGGGGAGGCTGATGCTTTCACTGAGGCCAGATCCTGCCATATGCTAAGGCTTTCCTGCAAGATGCTAAACACCATTTGATCCCCTTGAGCTTGAGGGTATTCAGTACCTCACAGCATTAGGCCCTTAGAGATGCTGTCCTTTGGTGAGATTTTAATCGGGAGTCCCTGCTGAGCTCTCAAGGAGGAGGGTCTTGTCTTGCAGTTCAGCAGAAGTAGGCACCAGGGACTCCTGTCTACAAGGGAGAGGAAGGTCAATCTTAAAGTGCTCTACAAGTGAGCTGGTGAAACTGAGGCCCAGAGAGGAGAAGTGGCTGGTAACCAGTCACTGGTTGAAGGTTACACAGCAGAGGAGTGGCAGATCCTCATCCCAATCCACTGCCTTAGCTCCTACTCCACTCTGCTGCCCTATGTCTTTTTGGTTAAAAAAAGTAAGCCCAAACTCACATTTTTCCATTATTAAAATGAAACACCACTATATTTTGGTGGTGTTTCATTTTAATTGTGGAAAAATGTGGATTCAGAGTTACTTTTTTGATAGGTTACTTTTTTGGGGATTTGGGGGTTACTTTTCTAACTGAAAATTGGAGATTTTTTTAAAATCGGAGAAGCAGGATCCCCACTCATGGGTGTCTCAGAGTCAGGGTTGGAGACCACCCCAGTAAAGCAAGGTGACTCCAGAAATTCTAAGATGCCTGGAGTCTCTAATGTATGTTGCTGCAGTTGGACCTTGTTCTGTGCCCTGGGAAGGAGATGACTAAGGTTGTCTTGCAGGGACTGAATCTATTTAGACTTGGGAAAAAAATTACATAATTACTTTAAAATTATGTGAAGAGTTTATGATTTTTTTTATGAGCAGTTTATCCCCATGACCCCAAAGATGTCAGGTTGGGCCCAACCCACAGAATTTTGCAATTGAAGCTATTACGAATTTTCAAATAAAAATGAAGATCAAAGAAAGATCCTTCCCCCACCCGGAAAAAGACCCCCTATATAAACAGATGATAAGACAGTTGTGTGCTAGCGTAGGAGAAAGTAGGGCTGAAACTGACAAAAGGAAAAAAATCTACCATCTACTGTATCATGATGCAGAGCCTGTCTGTCTTGATATGTACCCTACTTTTTCTTTTGAGAAAGTCTCCCTTTCTCCCTATCTATCACCATGCATATTCCCTTATATATTTCTCTCTCATTTTTATAAGACCCTATTACCCTGGCATCTAAGCACTAACTAGAATCAACTGCCTAGTCTATTTTCATTGATTAAACTGAGAAGAAAGGGAGGAGGGGGGACAAGCAGTGATAAAGGAATTAGATTTATAAAATTCCCCCAGCAATAGTAGTTCCAGGTCTTATTAGCAGCAAAGGTGCTGCCTTCTAAAACATGCATTATTTTTAGCCAGGCAGGGTCCCCTTTAAGCCATTGTTTTATTCAGAAGAAATTTAATTTTCAAAACAGTGTCATTCTAACTAAATGAGAGCATGGGCTATGATTTCTATTTGAAAGCCATTCTTCGCTTGCTCACAGCATGAGTAGGGAAATTCAATTAAAAATAAAGAGAATCCCATAACAGCAGCCCATGCCAAAGCCAAACTCAAACTTCTGGAATTTTCTTATGAATCTAGAATTTGTGAGGGATTCTACATTTAGCAAAATTAGTACCCTTCTCTGTTCCCTGACCCTTACTGAGACCAGTCCATCACAGTCCCTAGCAAAGGTTTAGGTGGTGTTTGGCTCCAGTTTGAGAGAGAAGTTTGGAGGGAATGGGTCCTGCCTTGGGCATCATGGTTTACCTGTCCATATCTCATATTCTCATCAGTACATTCTCCGCTTTCTCAGACTGCTTCTTTTCTCACTCCTGTGTTTTTATAGGAGTTTTGCACAGCACCTACTAAAACTGAGGGGGTCGGATCCTGGTTGTCTCCTTGTACTCCCACACTAGAAATATGAAAGCAATGGTCTAAGCAGCATAGGCTTTATGTTGTACCTCTGTACCTGTGACATGGTAACAGTTTCTGCCAGGATGGGGAAAAAACTCAAAAGAACATGGAGTGGATAAATGTGACTCCCCCCCAAAAAAAAAAAAAAAGAATGGAAAGGGAGTACAGAAGCAGTGCGCATCTTTAATTATCCGGTGTGTACATATTAATGAGATGCTGGGTGCATCTGCACAAGACACTTTACTTAAGATTAGTGCTAATTACTGTGAAGTAAGCATCATCGTCTACATGTGCAGATGCTTACTGCACAGAGATTGGCTCTAATTGGGAGTAAATTTGCTACCTGCAAATGCAAGTAGCAAATTAACTCTCGATTACTTACTGCTGAGTAGGTCATGTGTAGACTCCTGACTGGGAGCACATTTGTTCCTGGTTAGCCAGGCTGCAGGGAGTGAGAAATTGCTCCCTGTCCCTGGGAGTTGCCTGCTGCCAGGGTAGGATCCACCACTGGAGCCTGGGCAGGGACAATGTTCCCCTGTTTTGGAAGCGGGGAGCTCCCAGTGCTAGCTCTGAAGTCATAGGGCTGGCACAGGGAAAGTCTTCTTTCCCAGCACTGGCCCCGTGACTGTAGAGCTGGTGCTGGGCAATAAGATTTCCCAGCACCAGTCCTGTGACCTCAGAGCTGGTGCTGGGAGAGAAGAATCTCCCGCTTGGGCCCCACCACTGTGGAGCTCGGGCTGCAAGATAAGTATCTCCCAGCCTAGGCTCTGTGACTGTGGAGCTAGGGCTGGGAGGTAAAAATATCTTATCCCTGGCCTGCAATCACGATCGTGGAGCAGGGGCTTGCAGCTTCCTGCTGCTGGGACGGGGGGCATTGCCTCTGCCCAGGCTCTAGTGGCAGAGCTTGCCCCAGCAGCAGGCAGCTCCTGGGGGCTGTCTACCGTACCTTTGCCCCTTGACAGCCCCTGGGCTAGCACCCAGGGGGAGCCTAGAGCTCCCCTGGCTGCTGCAGGGGCCAGTGCAGGGGAAGGAGTGCTGCCATGAGCAGCAAATCTGTTTCCATGTCCCTGTGTATGTAAACAAGTTCCTGGGAGAGTTTACTCTACAGTAAACTGCTCCCGGATTATTTGCATGTGTAGACATGCCTGCTGTGTATATTAATAAACTTACTCTGTCCTTGACAAAATACCAGTCTGGCAAGGAAGCGGAGACTCCGTTGTGATCAAAGAACTGTGAACTGACCTGGTGTCAGCAAAGTGGCCTCTGACAGTACTTTCTAGAGGCCACTTGAATTTAGCTTGACATTGTGTTTTATTTCCAATGCATATTGCTGCAAAATACGTAGTAATTACTAAGACGGGGGCATGACTCCCTCCCACTCTCTGCTAAAGTGTACTAATATTTAGCCCTAGGAGCTTCATGTGGATTAGAGGTCTGGTCCAAGTGTGCTGGAAGAATAGGTTTGCATCATAAACCTTGGATCTGGCTGTGATGTACTGGTGTGAATCTGGATGTTGGATCCAGATGGAGACCTGAACTTCTGCCAAGTTCAAGGGAGTCTGGATCTGCGGTGTTTTGGTTTGTGCCCACCTCTGTGGTATCTCTGGCTTTCCATTTATGCTAGTCTGTATGTAGCTCATGTATGTAGCTAGCATCCATGACAGAGTTCATTTCTGTAAAGCCATGGCTTCTAGATGTAGCTGGCAGCAGTGCCATCCCATCAAGGGCTGATCAGTGAATATCATTTTGCTTGTCTGAAGACTCAGCTGGTATCAAATGTGTTGGTCCTGGTGTGGTTTTGCTCAATAGACTGGAAGACTGGCCAATGTGGTGCCTATCTTCAAGAAAGGGAGGAAAGTGGATCCGGCTAACTATAGGCCCATCAGCCTGACTTCTATCCCGGGGAAGATCTTAGAAAAGTTTATTAAAGAGGCCATCCTTAATGGACTGGCCGACGTCAACAGCTTAAGGGATAGCCAGCACGGGTTTGTTGCGGGTAGGTCTTGCTTGACCAAAGCCTTCGATCTGGTGTCCCATGATCGCCTCTTGGAGAAACTGGCCAATTGTCGCCTTGGGTCCTCCACGATCCCCTGGCTGGAAAATTGGCTCCGGGGTCGGACCCAGAGGGTAGTAATCGATGGAAGTCACTCATTGTGGTGTCCTGTGACCAGTGGGGTCCCCCAAGGCTCTGTCCTTGGACCCATACTGTTCAACATCTTCATTAATGATGTGGACGCTGGAGTCAGAAGCGGACTGGCCAAGTTCACCAATGACACCAAACTTTGGGGCAAAGCATCCACAATAGCAAAAGTAGAGGTACCACATTTTGGAGCCAATTGCTTTAGAGAATAAGTGTGTTTTTAAAAACGGATTAAAATAGATTTCTGCAATGGAGGAGCAGGGAGTGCACAAACATTTTTATTTTTGCTCTCAAGCAAATCCCGGGACGTCATTCTCCCCCTGTACTCGGCCTTAGTGAGGCCGCAGCTGGAGTACTGTGTCCAGTTTTGGGCTCCACAATTCAAAAAGGATGTGGAGAAGCTTGAGAGAGTCCAGAGAAGAGCCACGCGCATGATCAGAGGTCAGGGAAGCAGACCCTACGATGACAGGCTGAGAGCCGTGGGGCTCTTTAGCCTGAAAAAGCGCAGGCTTAGGGGTGATCTGATGGCCACCTACAAGTTTATCAGGGGTGACCACCAGTATCTGGGGGAACGTTTGTTCACCAGAGCGCCCCAAGGGATGACGAGGTCGAATGGTCACAAACTACTTCAAGATCGTTTCAGGCTGGACATAAGGAAGAACTTCTTTACTGTCCGAGCCCCCAAGGTCTGGAACAGCCTGCCACCGGAGGTGGTTCAAGCGCCTTCATTGAACACCTTCAAGATGAAACTGGATGCTTATCTTGCTGGGATCCTATGACCCCAGCTGACTTCCTGCCCTTTGGGCAGGGGGCTGGACTTGATGATCTTCCGAGGTCCCTTCCAGCCCTGATGTCTATGAAATCTATGAAATATCTTCATTACTGATCTGGAAGATGGGATGAAGTGCACCCTCAGCAAGTTTGCAGATGACACCAAGTTGTGGGGAGTAGTAGATGCACTGGAGGGTAGGGTTAGGATTCAGAGTGACCTAGACAGATAACAGGATTGTGCCAAAAGAAATCTCATGAGGTTCAACAAAGACAAATGCAAAATCCTTCACTTAGGATGGAAGAATCCCATGCACTGCAACAGGCTTGGGGCTAAGCAGCAGCTCTACAGAAAAGGACCTGGGGGTTACAGTGGACAATAAGCTGAATATGAACCAACAGTGTGCCCTTGTTGCCAAGAAGGCTAACAACATAATGGGCTGAATTAGTAGGAGCATTGCCAGCAGATCGAAGAAAGTAATGATTCCCCTCTATTCTGCACTGGTGAGGACACATCTGAAGTACTGTGTCTAATTTTGGGCCTCCCACTACAGAAAGGATGTGGACATATAGAATAGAGTCCAGAAGCGAGCATTTTAAATGGTTAGGGTGCTGGGGCACATGACTCCTAAGGAGAGGCTGAGAGAACTGCTTATTTAGTCTGCAGAAGAGAAGACTGAGGGGGGATCTGATAACAGCCTTTAACTATCTGAAGGGGGGCTACAAAGTGGATGTAGCTAGACTGTCCTCAGTGGTGACAGATGACAGAACAAGGAGCAGTGGTCTCAAGTCACAACAAAGGAAGTTTAGGTTGGATATTAGGAAAAACCATCTCAATAAGAGGTTGGTGAAGCACTGGAACAGATTACCTAGAGAGGTGGTGGAATCTCCATCGGGTTTTTAAGGTCCAGCTTGACAAAGCCCTGACTGGGATGATCTAGTTGGGGATGGTTCTGCTTTGAGCAAAGGGTTGGACTAGATGACCTCCTGAGGTCCCTTCCAACCCTAATTTTCTATGGTTCTATGATTGTAGTTTAGGGGACCTCATGTAAATGGAGTTTCTGGGGAGTTAGAAAGAACTAGATTTCTGTTTCTGAACCCAGCTGGTTTGTGCTGTTTCAACTTGAATTTGCTTATATTAATGCTTGCTGCCTCTGGACCTTTAAAGGTGACCTCCTAAAGATCATTATAAATTATTGTGTCTGGGCCCTTTTTGATTCTCTGTCATATATATAAAATAACATTATTTTGTTGTTGTTGTAGTGATTGCTTCCTCCCTCCTACAGAAATGTTCAGCCTATCTTCTTGCAGGACTCTCAGTCCTACATAAAGGAATGGGAATATGATGTGTTGACTTCTTGAGAGCAACCTTCTTTCTCCAAAATGGCTACTGGAGTTAATTTATTTGCTGTTTTTTTTACTTTAAAAAAAACACCTTTCCTTTGTTTCTTTTCTTTCTTTCATTTTATTCTTTGTATCTGTGATGCCATAATCCCATTAGTTCTCTGCTTCTCCATTGAGTGCCCAGAGTACACACTGCCTGAAAGTTGACAAGCAGAAATAGGAAAAAAAAATTGAAAAGCTTCAGGTCTTCTTGATATATCATGAAAAGTGCACCACCTGATCTTCCTCCCCAACCCCCTTTTCAGATAATTATAAAGACTGACTCACTATTGTGAGGCTTCACCATGCAAAAAGAGCAACCAGAAGCTTTTTGGTCAAAACTTCCTTCAACTTAGACTAGGAAGAGAAACGAGAGGGGAAAATGGTTAAAGTTTCCATAAGAGAAAACAGTGTGCAAATTGTGGATTTTTTCTGTGACACTCTGTATTGAACTGAATACAACACAGCACCAGAGCGCAGAGCCCTTAGGGAACTTACAGGTTCAGTCGGCAGAAAATAGAGGCATAATGGTTACCACGTCTAAATAGACCACACAAGCACAGTCTGAACTGCCTGCAACTTGAGCCATCTCAACCAAACAGGATTGCTCCTGCTCCCCCCCCCCGCCCCCAGCTGTTGAGTAACTTTAGGAAAGATGTTTCACTTCCTTGTGCCTCAGTTTCCAATAGCTCCAATCTCACTTTTAAAAGCAATCTGAAATCTACTGATGGAAAGTTCCAGACAAAATCTGAGTATTATTACTACTTTCATCATGGAGAAGCCAGAAATAGTATGTAAACAGCTTTTTATCTTCTGGTATTTCCAGTCTCAGACAGACCCATGAAGTGTGGCGGCAACTGTGAAATGAAACAGAATTATTTGTAAAAGCAGACCAGAAAAATGAGAATTAAATGGTACTTTAATTATAATTTAAATCTAACTAGATTTTTCATTCATCAGTTGCAATTTGTAAAGTATTGAGTGCACTTTCTCAAAGCTCTGGGGAAACACTAGGAATGAACTTGGTTTTCTCAGCTCTCAGAAAGGAAAAGAATTGCTGGAGTGGATCATATCAGTGAAATCCAGGATCTCATTCCTGATAGTGATCAGGACCCCATGAGGTAACCAACAGTTGTGGATTTTCTGGGACAGTCACAGATTTCCTCCCGGTTTGCTTTAAATAAGGTGCCTAGAAGGAAAAAGTCTCACAGGATACTGCAACGCACTAAACTGCTCCAAGAAGACATTCCTTTTTAACCCCAATAGCTAGAGCCTGGTGTTTGCCCTGAAGCAGGAGACTTGGTGTCCCTCCTCAAAGCCCTGCCTTATTTTCAGCATTTCCTTCTCAGTGTGTGGACGTGCTCATTATCCGTATGCGTGTCAGATCTCTTCCCGCAAAGCTCTTGGCTTGAGCACTGCTTCTTGGCAGCCAGTCCCACAAAAACCCTGTGCTTTTGTTCCACGCTTCACCTCTGTTGAAAGCCCCATTATTCTGCATTATGAGCCAGGGGGAAGAGAAGACCCAGTCTGCTTTCCCTGCCCAGCTCATTACTTTGTATGTTGTCATCCTGTCCCCTTTTGTTTCTTTTCTGAGACAAACACTCCCATTTTCACTGAGATGAGATGAGCTTCTACCAAGTCCTTGAGCTTATCGGGAAGTGGCAGGATGTTCTCAGTGAGGGCAGTTCAGTGTGAGAAATCCCTCAGCCCCTGATGTAGTTGAATCTGAGAAAGCCTTTGTGGCTGGATTATGAGCCCTTCCAGTTAGGTAAATGGGGGCATTTACATGTATTCTCGCTCAAGCTACGATGGCAGAGATTGTACCTGTGCCTGTGTGTATACTGCTTACACCTGTTCCCCGTGGGACTTTTTGTTGGTATAACTGTCGACACTAGCTTTTTTCCAGTATAGAGATGTCCTAAGAGACTCCCATCCTGATCTACACTGGGAAGAATTTTAAATGCAGACCTGGCCTCAGTCTGTGAAGTTTGCTTTTTGGATGCTGGACATGCACCTCCAGAGCTTGATGATCAGCTCTTGCATTATCCAGGACTGGCAGGGAGAGCCAGGGTTGTTACTGCTCTCTGTCCTAATAGCAGAAGACAGACTAGCAGGCCCAAGGGCATGTGTGGAACAAGGCTGAATGCAAACTTGATAGTATTCACTGCTGCTACTGATTAGGGCCTGTTTAGTACAGATGAGGTCCCAGAATCCATTCCTCAGGGATAGAAAAGTCCATTGCTAGCACTTCCCTCTGGGCAGCCAGGGGCCCATGTTAGTGAATGTAAAGGCATCAGACTGGTGGAGGGGTCCCTGAAGCTGGGTGAGGTAAATCAGGGGCTGACTCTTATCACCAGTTGGGGGAGGAGATTAAGGGAAGCATTGGATTTCTTTCTCTGCCCCTGACTGAATGGCTGTTACCTACTGCCTTGTACACTTAACTGCTAGGTTTCTAGAGAGCACGCCATACAGAGCTGACAGCTGGAGCGGCCCTGGGACTGGCAAAGGTTGTGCTTGTATAACATCGTCTCCCACACAGGCTCCTCCTGCAGCCTGCGCGTGGCGGCGCATAGCCAGGCAGACAGTGCGCTGTGTTCCAGGAGAAACTAAGTGACCCCAGGGCAGCCCCAGAGGCTACAACTGGCATTATCCTGGGGCCCCTCAGGGAATGTCAGGACTGGGCTGTGCTCTGATGGTGCAGCACTCTGCACAGTGAGGCCTTGATCCTGTCTGGACACCAGACTTCAGCAAAATAGAGACAATGAGTAACAACAGTATGCAAATACCACACATACACACGTACTACAGCGGTGAACACACAGGTGAGTGAATGCATGTACACCCACATGACACAGCTTTGGACCCCGCAGATGTGTGCACACATTATGAATGAGAGACTCATATGTACACATATACATAGCTGGACCTGGCATACACACACACTCCCTCCCTCCCTCAATATATTGAGGATCACATATAACAGACGAGTGCTAGAATAGATATCATGTGCACACATACATATTCACATGCATACACTGACTCAGGATGTGTGGGAAGTCATCTGCTTCCTTGCCCCTATGAATCCTGCAATGACACCTCTATGATGGCCTCTGATGAGATTGAGCGGCATGTGTAAGAGCCAGGGGCCCTGCCAGCACAGAGGTTCCCAAATCCCTTTCTCCCCACACCATTTCCTCTCCTTTCTGCTCTGTTGTTGAATAATGTTGCTCTACGAACTCACTGGGGGAGGGCAGCAGGAGCCGTATAAAATATTAATGGCCCAGGTCTGGGAAAGGCGTACACACGCTGGATGAATAATGGAGTTCCCAGACGACATCTCCATCCTGATCAGATTGAAGGATTAGCCGCCAGGTTGCAGTTTCCAGGCAGGAGTTTTGCTCCACGCAGGCCAAGAAAGCAAGTACCAAGTGATACACCACAGCCCCTCTGTGCTGACCCAAGCAGCCCCTTCTTTGGCAGAGCACTGTGCATAGCAGGGCTCAGGAGTTATCCAGCAAGTGGCTTCTCTCAGAGGGCTGCATGTAGTCAGCCGTTCCTGACAGCAGAGGCTGGTGTGCTGAGGAATATGCAGAGGAGTAGGGATGCCCTGATTTCCTCCTTCTCACAGTGCACTTCAGGCAGCATGATCAGGAGGCCTTGTCCCTGCAGAACACATGGGAAAGGCTAAGGAGGACACCTTGAAGGACTGGACCAGAACCCAGTCTGTACAGTTCTGGAGGAGGGGCTAATGCCAGCCAGTGAGCTGCAAGAACCCACCTGGAGATGGGGCTCAGTCCTCACCCAGATATAGTGTATTGATGGGTCCACTATACCACCAGTGGATAACATAGCAATCCAGCATACGCCCAGGCCGCATGCTCTACCCTGCAGGGGAGAAGAGGGACATGGGAAGCAGTCACCATGCAGCAGTGTGGCTGGCTAAGAGGACATACAGAATGTCTCCCTGCACAGCAGAGGAGCAGGACAGGAGCACAGATCAGCATCTGAATAGCATAGCCCCACAAGAGGATAGATTTCAACAGCCTCCACCTGTATCCCAGTCCATGACACTAGAGGGCACCCCGGACACAGTCTCTGATCTCCATTTCCTTTACTCAGTAAGCTGTGGTCCCTTGCCTCTGAGGTGCTCACTCACTCTGCCCATGGGGGTTAAAGCTGCCCTGCCACCATTGAATGTCCTAGGTATGAATAATACTGCTGCCAGCTCAATTTCATGAGCCTCAGGAGTCCATGTCAAGCAGCCAAAAAATTCAGGTCAGGTTCTCCTCCTGGGTCTGCACTCAGGGTTCATACCAGAGGGAAACTCTCCTGTCCACCCTGCCATTCTCTATGAGATCTGGGCAAGCCATCTTTTCTGTAGGTCACATCCTAGTTCACTGTCCTGCCCCTGCAGGATTGCTCCCTGCAGGTAATTTCCCCTGGTTTTGCCCAGACTGGCTCTAATGCCTTTGCAGATGATGCTTCGCTACAGCTCTGTGCAAACTACTCCACAGTTCCATGGAATTCATTTCTAGGGAATTCCCCCAGATTTTTCCCAAGTATTTTCTTATCTTCAGGCCCTTTAATTGCTCCCAGTCCTTTCTATGCATAGGGGCACGCTTGTCCATGGTATGGCTCTGTGGACCGCACTGGAGGTATAGCTGGGCTGGATTGGGTCCTAGCTGTTCATGTGCCTCATGTTGTCATGTACTTTTCCTGATGTAGCGCTCAGCTAATCCTCTTTGATGAATACAAATCCCACTCCCTTTGCAAGAGCAGGCTAAGGGGTCTCCAGTTCCTAATTCTTTTAGGCTCCTTTGAAAATCTCAGCCAAAATTCTTCCTACCTTAAGCAGCCTCTCTAGCCCTCAGTCCTTTTTGTTTGTCTCAAACTCCCCTTATTCTGTCAGTGTTTCCCTGCTCACAAGATGCCTCAGGCCTTTGCTGTGGCTGAGCTTCTTTTCCAAGCCCATCACTTTGACCATTTCTGCCCCTGTGGCATCCCCTCCCCAATTTCCATTACATCAAACATAAGATACTTGCTTGCACTTGCAAGCCTTGTCCTACCTACCTACATGTCTTCTCTCCTGTGCTACTGAGATATTGACAGTTGTCTTCCCAGCCCACAGTACCAGCCTTCATCCCCCACTGCTTGATTTGCAAACAGGCCCCTTTGTGCTTTCTCCCATGATGTTCCTTCCACTTGGGAAGAGCTTCACAAAGCCACTTTCGTTGTCCTTCCTCAATCCCTGCCCCCTTACTACTTTCCATTGCTGTGCTGCTTATGCAAAACTTGGCAATGACATGGGGCAGCTGCAATGAGCACCCTGTTTCTCGTGCCATCAGCAGGGGCTCATTGTTTTCTCAGAGTCCCACTTGTCTCTTGGCTTCATTTGGACTGTAAGGTCTCTGGTCCAGGACTGTTCTTTTGTCCTGTGCTTATACCCAGGGGCTAATGTAATACAAGTAATTATAATGTATTCTATCAGACCTATGACCAACATTTCACATCTAAGTCTTGCTAGAGTCCTTTGGAGAGGGAACATCATACCTGCATCGTGATTTCTCTGTATCTGTGGCCCAACACCATGCAGGTTTGATGCCACATTTCAGGGCAATCTTATGTCAGATTTGCTGTTTTCTGTCTCCCTTCAGACAGAAGACTTAAGGGGAAGACTTTTCCCTGCAGCACAACACACCCTGGTTTATGGTCCATCAGCCAACCTCACTCCATGGGACAGTTCTTAGTTCTAAGGCCATTTGATTGGATTTTATAACTCCTTTTTGTGAAAATGATCCAAAATGACTTACTAAAATTTAAATCTATTTATGCAGAGGATTAGCTTTGTCATTAGGGTGATGGGGACAAATACAGACAGGTAACTAGATACTTCTTTTCCTTACTTTATTAATTTTGTTATTCTGTATAAAAAGTAAGTCAGCTCACATAGTTATTTATGTATTTATAAAGCTGTGATGCTTTTAAATTGCCTGGAGCCTATTTCTTTGGAAACATGTACATATTTTTCTCTTAATATTTACTCCATTATTTTATTAGAGATTTCAGTCAGATGTGTCAGACAGTAATTGCCAGGATCACTTCCATTTCCTTCTTTGAAAATGATCTTGCTTCCCCCCACCTCCCCCCGCCCCCTCAGATCCTTATGACTTCAGCTTCCATTGTGAGCAGTTCCATACATTGTTAGCTAATCCCACCAATGCCACAGGATAGGTGTGATAAGGACTCAAGGATTCGTATATTATTTTCATTTTTGCAAGGAGGCATCATACCTGTTTTCTACCAATAGCTGTTTCTACCAGTGTCCCTGTTACTTTTTAATCATTCAGACTTCTTTCTTTATTTCTTTTTGTTTAAAGCAGATTTTTAGAAAACATTTTAGGAGCTCAGACATTTCAGAGTTATCATTAATTTAATCTTCCCTTCCTCATTTATTAATGAGCCTACTTTTTCACTCATATTTGTTATGTTCCCCTGATATATCTGTAAAAGCACTTCTAATTCCCTCCAGTCCCTGTCTAGCATAAACTCATTTTATTTCTTTTTTACTACCTTTATCTTACCCTACTGACTTGATTTGACTGTGCATTCACAAGTATGTTTTCCTCCATGCATTCCATTGCATATACATTTTCCTGGGACTTATTATTATTTTTTATATTTTCGCAATCAATATGTAGACTCATTGCTCCAGGTGCTGTACAAACATCTAGTAAAGGCAGCCTCTGGTACAAAGAACATTAAAGTCCAGAAATGACAGACCACAGGTGAGGGAAAGGAAGGATTATTTCCCATTTTTGGAGGTAGGGCACTGATGCACAGAAAGATTAAGGGTAGATGCCAAGGCTCAGTGGAGTAGGGTAAGGACCAAAGATGAATAGAGATGGGGACAGACAGTTTTAACACTTCCAGAGACATTGCCTTACCCAGGATGACTGCCTGTGACCATCTGGCTGCATCCTCAGGCACTGGGTTTTGAGAAGGATGCACAGTGTCATAGCCAGCCAGGATGCGGTGTGCCAGTGAGACCCAGAGATTGATGCTGGGAGAGCGGGAGGACTGGTGGTGGGGAATATCCAGTCAAAGATGTGAAGAAGGGACCCGCATAGAATACAGGCTCCAGCCCTTCTCCCACTGAATGTAAAAGAATAACTGTCACCAACTCCAATGAGAGAAGGATTAGGGACATGGAGCCTCACCCTGCAAAGTTGTGGCCACCTTCATTGAGTTAATAGTTTTCCCAGAAGTTTCTCAGCAAATACCAGTGTCCCTTGTTAATACATTTGCACCTACAGGCCATGTATTTGCTGCTCTTCTGGGTTACTCCAGTCTCAGTTATATCTGTTGGTTTGAGTGTCCCAGCTTGGAGAATCAACCAGGCAGCTGTGCCCAGCAGGCCCTATTCTGCATAATTTGGTATTTATTTTCCTCCTTACACTTTTGGTTGTGGGCACTGTGAAGGTTTTGTTTTCTTCTGAAGCACCAAATCCAGCTGCTATTGCCGATAGGATACAGTAGGAATCAGGGAATGAAACCAGACAGACTAGAGGTGCTCAGGTGTTTTCATAGCATGGACCACATCTTGATAGAGAGATTCTCTCATAGACACTTCTTGTTCCTTTCTCTGTCACCTGTACTCCCACTTTCTGTCCATAATCACCCCTCCTACATCTCCCCTTCCCTTTCCCATAGGCCAGCATCCCCCTCATTATATAGCATGCTCAAGGCAATTCTGCTTTTCTTCTCCCAGCTGTCTCAGACTTAGAGTCCAGCTGCCTTGCTCCCTTCTTCTCTAGACATTCTTGTTCCATTTTGGTGGCTGGAAGCCTCCCCTCTCTCTAATGCCCCTAATCAGTGGGCTCATCTACATGAGATGCTTAACTGCTCAGTAGCATAGTTTACTGATCAGTAAGCATGCACATCTACACATATGCATGCTTACTGTGCACTAAAAACCCCTAATTGCGAATAAATATGATACCTAAAAATGCAGGTATCAAATTTACTCACAGTTAGTTAATGCGCAGTAATGAACACGTAAATGCGACCCAGAAGCAAATCTGCTCCTGGGTCAGTCCTGCCACTAGGGACCAGTCTCAGGCTAGCCCCAGGGCTCCAAGCTGGGAGCCTTTCCTGCCCCAGGGCTGGGCTGCCTCTAAGACAGCCCCTGCCCAGGTCTTTAAAAGCTTGCAGGCACTTTGATCTCTGGGGCACACCAGCAGGGAGCCTGAGGGCATTCTAGGCCTGTGTGTTGTGTCCCCCTGGGTAGGCTGCAGGCCAGCTGCCCCAGCCTGCCTGCACCCCAATGCCACTGCCTGGAACTGCAGTGCCACATGACTGACAGGCCTGTGCCATCCAGACCCATATGGTGCTGCAGCAGCCTCCAGCCAGGCCTGCCAGCACCCAGGCCCAGAAGCAGGCAGCT
>NW_005841868.1:3732528-3734568 GCF_000455745.1 Alligator sinensis | reverse complement strand
CCTGCCAGCACCCAGGCCCAGATGCAGGCAGCTTCTGGCTGCTGGTGCCAGCTCCACCTGCCTGCAGCCCACCCCCAGCAGCCTGCCCTGAGCTTGCAGGTGCTGCAGGGCATTACCTCTGGGTGCAGCCGCCAGTCCCATGGTGGGCCCCTGGGCTTGGCGCTGCAGACAGCTGCAGGCAGCTGCCCAGACCCAGTGACACAGGAACAGCTGCACAGAGGCCAAGAGAGCTGGCATTGGACCCATGATGGCCTTGTCCTCACTGGCACCCATACCCACTCCTGTACCTACCACCTGGAGCCCCAACTGATCAATGGAGGAGACTGGTGACCTCATGGCACTGTGGGGTGGGGCAGAGGTTCAGTGCCAGTTTGAGTGAGGTGGGCGCTCCAATGCCCACATCTGTGAAGGGCTGTAAGATTGGATGTGTGATCAAGGGCACAACTGGTCGGCACAGCAGTGGTGCATAAAGGTCAAGGCCTTATGGGCACAGTGGTTTGCCATCACCGACCACAATTGTTGATCAGGGAGTTCCCTAGGGTGGGGTTGGGAGCCATGGCAGCAGGTCCTGACAGAAGCCTAGTCAGTCCCACCCTGAGAATGGGGAAGGGGAGGCAAGCTGCCTGTGGCCAGTACCTGGCAGCCCACCAGTCCCAGGGGAGCAAGTGGGGATGAGGAGGCTCAGGTTGGCTGCCTGGACCCAGACTTGCCTGCCTGACTTACCATGGTCCTGGGGCACCTGTTCATGCCCGATCCCTGATCTGAGGCCAGGCACTGCACTGTCCTTGGTGCAGAGCATCGTATCTCTGAAATGTTGCCGATACATGCAAACGACTTCTTTCTCCTGGCTCTACAGGGCCTGCAGCTGCACATGGGGGAGAGGCCATACTTGACAGCCAAAATGTGGCCTCAGGGTCTTCGCTGCCCATAGCCAGGGCCCTGCTGATGTGCTGGCTCCACCAGGAGGACCCTGGACAGGACCCTCCTCCTGGACCACCTGGTCATGGCACTGGAGGATGTTCGGGCCTGGTGGGTGGAGGATGTGGCCTGCCAGGGCAGGTGGTGGGCAGAAGACGTGTGGCACTGGTGCGAGGAGGCACGGGACAGGAATGAGGAGGTAAAGGACTGGGCAGACAGGGAGTTCCCGGTGCAGCTCCTGGCCTTGCAGCACAAGTGGGTGAAGGCGCTGGGGGAGCAGAATGTCGTCCTGGCCTGGGCAGTGCAGGCTACAGATGGCAGCTCCTATATCCTGGACATTGTTCTGGCCCTGGTGGTCACCTTTGTGCTTCCCTCTGCCTGGCCCCTGGCCCTAGCCCTTCCTGGCCCCTGGCAGCCACCAGCTGCCCAGCAACAGGCCCCAGCCTGGACCTTGGAGGAGGTCCTGCATGGCCTTCAGCAGACAGGAGCCCCTGACCCAGACCCCACCCTGGTTCCGGTGCCACCCAGCCCCGCACCTGGGCCCAGCCCTGCCGCTCGCCCCAGCTCCATGCAGTGGGGCCAGGAACACATGCCAGCCCTGCTGATCCTGAACACTGCCTGCTGGAGGGGGATCTGCCCATGCTGGGGGACCACTGGCCACCATTGCCCCAGACAAGCCCCTTGCCCACTGCACTTGCTGTGGTGTGCGCACCTGCAGGGGAACAGCCAGAGGCCAGAGTGCTGTTCTCCTGTCCCCAGGGTCTTCTCCCTAGGTGTCTCCACCCCATGGTCTCCCACCTTGGGATGGCATACAAAGGACATTGTACAAAGTTTGTGCAGGGAAGAAGGTGTTTTACTGTTGGTGGGTGAGTGGTGGAGGGGCTCTGTTTTTTTGGTAGGGAGGGTGAAGCAGGGCTCTGGTTGATGTGAGGGGAATAAAAACTTGTTCTTCTGAGACATGTCTGGAGTGAGCATGGGGCGCTGGGGGGGTAGGAGTGTCTGTGGGCGGTGATGCAGGCAGGCTAGAGCAGGGCGTGCTGGAGGAGGTGGCCAGCCAGCACCTCCTGCACCTGGTGCCCTGGCCTCTGCTGGCAGGGATGACACTTTCTTTGGGAGGCAGCT
>NW_005841868.1:3719603-3732518 GCF_000455745.1 Alligator sinensis | reverse complement strand
GGGGGGGGGTGTGGGCACCATTGACACTGCAAGTGATGCTCCCATTGCCAGGCCTCCTCTGCATGCCATGCCTCCTTTGCCCAGGCCTTGTGGAAGAGCTCCCCCTGGGCCTTGCAGATATTAGGCAGCACACAGGCTGCAACAGTAACTTGGGGGCGGTTGTCCTCAGTGCACTTGAGGTGGGTGGTGAGGGTGTGTCAGTGGCTCTTGAGTCGACTGAATGCGCAGTCCGCCAGAGTGCAGGTCTGGCCCAGGCAGTGGTTAAAGTGGGCCTGGCAGGGGTCCAGGTGGCTGGTATAGGCTACATGAGCTAGGGCAGGAGTAGGTAGGTGGGGTCCTTGATGAGGAGGGGTGGGATGGCCACAGTGCTCAGCTGCAGGTCCAACACCCCCACGCAAAGCACCAGGTCTGGCAGGCCAGAGTTCCTGAAGACGTGGGTGGTGTGGGCACTGCCTGCCTGGCCGGTGCTTACATGTGTGAAGGCCCCATGGTGTACCACTACAGCCTGGAGCATCACGGATTAAAAGTCCCTCTGGCTGTAGTAGAGGCGGTCTTCATGGGGCAGGCATGTGATGGGGATGTGGGTCCCATCCAGGGCCCCATTGCACTGAAGGAATCCCAGAACATGAACCCCACTACTTCTGCCAGGGGCTCATACATGCGGACCACAGTGTCCCCCAGCACGTCCTGGAGGGCGCCACACACTTCCAGAACAGCTCCCCAGCGGTGGCCTTGCCCATGCCAAACAGGTGGCCAATGTACTATAGGCTGGCAGGTGCGGCCAGCTTGAGCAGGGTGAGGGCCAGGCAAGTGCCCGCAGGGAGAGGCAGCCACATGGCTGTGTGCTGCCACTCCAGGTGTGGCTGGAGCTGCTCCAGGAGATCCTGGAAAGTGGCGTGGGTCATGCAGAAGGCCTCCAGCCACTGCTTATCATCCCCAGTGTGCTGGATGATGCAATGCCACCTGTCCTGGCTGGCCTGGTGGGCCCAGAGGTAGTGGGGCTGAAGGCCCAGGAGGGTGACTGTGGCTTTGGCAATGGCATCCTGGAGCCCATTGTTGGTGTCCCTGGCAGGGTCTGGCCAGGAGGAGAGGGTGGAGGTGGCAGGTGAGCGACAGCAGTAGCCCTGAGATGGCATGTGGCAGGTGGGCAGGCAGTCACTGTGTGTGGGGGAGCTGGGAGGAGCCAGACGACCGTAACCCACACGGTGGTCAACATGGCAGGCCAGCAGGGCCAAAACTGGCTAGCAGGAGCTTGGGGAGCTGGTCGTCACTGCCAGGGGCAGGGGCAGGGGCAGGGGCAGGGACAGGGGCAGCTATGCTACAGGGGGCAGAGGTGGTGAGGAGAGCGCTGCCACGTGCTGCCCCTGTGCTGTGCATGCTGCTCCTGGCCAGGGAAGTGGCTGGTCAGAGTGGAGAGCGGGGCTGCCTTTTGAAGAGGGTCGTGGGCTGCTGCCTGGAGCTCCCCACAGTGACAGCAGGGGCCCATTGCAAGGCCCGGGGAAGTGGGAGCAGATTGGCAGCAAATCTACTCCTGCTTCCCTGTACGTGTAGACCCTTCCTCAGCACCAATTACTCCTGAGTAATTTATTCACGAGTAAACTGGTGCTGCAGCAAATGCACATGTAGACATGTCCAATGATAACTATTCCCTTTCCTGTTGTCTAGCACTGGTCCTACCAGGAACAGCTAGGTTGGCTTCTCCAGCCATCCCCTCACAGAAGTGGTTAGGAGTTGCTGAGCAGAGTTGCCCCTTTGTGGGGACCCCTCTCAGCGTAGTGGGCCAAACTCACTGCTAGGATAACTTGACTGAAGCGCAAGGATTTACATCAGGGAGGGACTGGGTTCCTCAAGAAGTTACAACAGACGGGTGGTAGGTAAAATACTCCCAGCATGTCCCATGCTACAGGGGAATGCATTCAGCCTTCTTCCATTACCTGGTATCCCCAGATGTGCTCTACACACTGGTTTTGGATCAATCTAAGAAAACAAATCACAACCTAAGCTGCTGTAACTAGGCCGCTACCCCTCACTATCACTACAACTGTATGGCTAGGAAGGTGATTTACATAAGGATAGCTTATTCCCCTTCTCATCTCAGGACAACTCTACCACAGAAAGCATCTCCTGCTGGGGCAACAGCATCCACACAATGAGGGCTCTTTTGCTTTAGCTATACTGGCCTCCTTAAGACTGGGGTAGAAAGGGCCTCAGATGTATGCTGGTTTCAGGGAGCCCTATGTATATGCATGTGTGTCCCTGGAGATACTCTGTACTACTGAACGTCTTTCTTTCAGGCTGCCCTAGTCCTAAGTAAACCAGCTTTCCTGCCCACTGTGCAGTCACCTGTGCCATCACTGCTCTGATCTCCACAGGTCCTGACCACTTGGCAGGGGCTCTGTGACCCTTTGCTCCCTTTGCTGCTTTGCATTACAGAACGGAGAGTGTTTTGCATGCACATCTCATCTGCCACCTCCTTTTCTCCTGAGCACACTTACTTTGATCTATGGTATTTTTGTTCTGGAGCCTCAACCTCTCTCCAGTGGAATGGAGGGAGGAGGAGAGGAGGGGTTAGCCACGGTTGCAGCCTCTTTATTCTTTCCTTTGGAGCACAGAGCTGAATAAACAATTTTTCTCTTCGGAAGAAAGACAAAGGAAGAATTGAAGCCACTGGGGCCTGCTGGAAGAGGGTCCCCCGCACCCTAAATGTGCTTTGATGTTGAGCCCTGGGCTCAGGGGAAGATTGCAAAGGGGCCACTGATGAATTCTTTCTTTCTCCCTTGCAGTCATGCTTATAGTTATACTTCCCTGGGTTGGGGCTTCTTGAATGACTTAGTGTAGTTGAGGATGAAGACCTGTCCCTTGCATGCAGTCTACAAATGCCTCCCAGTGGGAAGATCCCAACTACACAATGTATGGTGATAGGGGATTGCTCTCAGGTTTTCCCTCTAGCTTGCTTCTTTGGCCTTTTGCCTAGGGGCAAGTGACACTATGAGGCACCTGAACTCCAAGCCCTCTGGGCTTGGGATTTGCATGTAGGATGCCTGCCCCAGATTTGGGAGTATGTGAAGCCTCAGGTTGAAGATTCTGGGAGGGAGGATACTTGCGGGTGGTGGCACCACACAGACTTGAATGATTGAGCTCTGATCAGTTGATATAATTCAGAACTGATTTGGCTGATTTGGCCCAAGACATGAAATTAAGAAAAAAATTTTACCTCACAAGCTAAGTAGGGCTCACTTTTGTTTTATACTTGGGTGTTAAGAAAAGCCAGATTCTGTAGAAAGCATGGTAGGTGACTCAGAAGGGGTGTCCTTGTTAGCAAAAGAGGACTGAGTGCGCTGCCCAGTCCTGGTTCTGCAGGGAGTGCTTTGGCTTGCTCAGTATGGAGGTGTTCCCTCTTCTGCGTCAATGCTTGTCTTAGTTTCCAGTCATGCTATAAGGGGAGGAGGAGGTCTGTGCTGCAGGAAGCAGACTGGGGCACCCAGTGGGGGACATTCTCTTTTCTCAGCCTATTTTGAATAAAGCCAGTTGGAATTTTTCTAGTAAAAATTTATTCATTGCAAAAGGCCCCTTTACTAGACCTGGCCTGTGTGCAAGGGACAGTCAAACCTGGGGCTCACCAGTCAGAAAGTTCTGAAACTGTCAACATGAAAAAATCCATTTCAGAATTCAAGCTTATTGAAACTAAGACTCTTAAACCATCAAAACTGGAACAAAACACTCCCACTGAACCTTTTTTCCTGTGGTGTGAAAATTTTTTAGACTTCCTGGTTAGGGGCTAGAAAGTTTTCTGCTATCATGAATGTTTGCAGGATAGGAACATGGTCCTTCACAGTATATTATGGAAGGAGACACCCTGGTGTGCTTCAAGGAGGGGTTATTTTTCAAAGGAGACATAAGACCAAGCCAGTGCCCCTTGCCACTCCCCTGTCATTTCCCAGGAGAGCAGGGGTGTTAACTCCACTGTCCTGCCGAAGTCCAATGGGAATTATTTACCAGCAAAATCCTTCCACCCAGCTATGCGAGAGCTGAAATTCCCCTTATACAGCACAGTTCTCCCACTGTCCTAACAGCTATTCCTTAGCTCCATCCTGCAAAGCAAATCTAATGCTCCCTACAATGTCTATGTATGATAGCTTGACCACTGTTGCCCCACTCCACCTTAGAGCTCTAAAGTGGGAGTGACTGGAGGCAGTGAGGCCTTTAGCAAGAGGGGTTGTAGAATGCCCCTTGTGGGCCTGATGAGTGCAGATGCGTGGGTACCCAGCAGCACTGGCACAAGGAGATGGTCCCCCTCCTTAGCATGCACCACACAACGGCCAGTGGCAACCTGAACCCCAGAATGTCCCTTCAAGCATCCCTGGAGATATAAATTATCTGACAAAGGACAAGAAGATGAATAGGCCATTTGAAGGCTGGCACTCAGGGGGCTCCAGGCATTGCCCTTTGCTCAGGACTGCAACTAAATGCCATTTTCTAGGCATAGGTCCTTCGTTTCCACTCAGGCCTGAGCACAACCAAGCCTCACAGGCTGCAAATGCAGTGGTTGTTGGGAGGGCTATGCTTTTCTCCTGTTATATGCCCAGTGCTTCATGCTGTTGAAGGCCATAAGGCCCACCAAGAGTGTGGAGCTTCTCAGTCAAGGAGCCCCCCCACCTGGTGAGATATCTGCACAAAGGGACAGGTGTACGTGTCACTACAGGATTCTCATTGGCTAGGGCACTCTCACTGGCTGTTGGCACTCAGCACCTGCCAGGATTGGGCTCTGAATCTCTTGCAGGATTTCCGCACTCAGAGATCAGTATGAGGGCTGGGTTTCTGGCCTTGGACTCATTTCGAGAATCTATCCATTAACTCTGTGAGGCCAGATTGCAAAACATCCATTAGCAAGAACCACATCAGCCATCTTTGCCTTCTCTACTCTGCCCTAGGTCTTAGGGGAACATTGTTCCCTCCAGGCAGCCGGACCATCTGAGAGTGACAGAGCATGGGCGACTGGTGCCACTTTAGTCAGGGGGGGCACATGCCCCACCCAGCGACCAGTCAGTGACCGAGGGGGAGTCCCCTCATGGCCAATCTCACTGACGGGGGGAGGGGGGGAAAAGGGGGTCCCCCTGTGTCTGATCACAAAGTGGCCATGGCACTCCCACTCCCTGGCCGGCGCTCGCAGGGGGGGCACCAGCGCTCTCACCTGCCCCCCCTGCCCATCACCTGAGCAGCGAGTGTAGCTGGTCAGGGGGAACACTGGCATTCTCAGGGGGTGCATGTGCACCTCCGTGCACCCCCTACGCGTTGCCACTGTGACTAAGCACTGTCTTGCACACCCTCCCCCCACCACTTCTGTCTCAATTTCCTGGGGTGGAAGCAGTGGGCATCAGTGCAGGGAAGGTCACATCTCCAAGCTCTCAAGTGCTGTCTGATCAGTGACTTGCTGGGTGAACCAGAACACTGAAAGCCATCTGAAAGCTCTTCCCACAGTTCTGCTCCCTGATTCATATGCCTCAGCAGAGCACCCAGAGCTGGCTCAGCCAGGATATGTCGTGTATGAAAAGCACTTTGGCCCTGATGCTGCTTTTCCCAGCTCTGCTCTAACCATCAGGGCCCCTGCTCTGTGGATGGGAGAGTGCATTAGTTCTCCTTTTGCTTCAAAATGGACGTCATGCTGAAGCAGGTGCCAGCCTGAGACCCCACCATTTGCTGAAGACTGGTTTACACTGGCATTTAAACTATTACTGTTTTTCCTGTACTACTCTGCCAGTCTACCCCAGTTCTGATATGGGGATAGCTCAGGGAAAGAATTTGCTTTCTCAGCTATTCATGACCTGATTTCAGAGGCACTGAGTACCCACAGCTCCCATTGGGATACTCTCTCAGAATATCCAATAGGTGATGATTCATAGGAAAATAACCTCACTGTGACGGCATGAACACCTAAGAATTCACATGGAAGGCAGACTCGAGATGAGGGGGAGGCTGGCAAGAATAGAGAAGTCAGGCCTTTTTTTTAGAAGTAGGAATATGATGAAGTGGTGTTTGAGCCACAAAGAGAAACTGGAGGTAAGAGGAGTTCAAGGGCCAGAGAAAAGGTTTGCCCAGGAAAAAGAACCACTAATTGCCCACACCATTGTGGCATTAATGTTTACAAGGAAACAAGTCCATGATACAGCGTTGAAGAGAACTGGACCACAAAATGAGTTGTGGGAACAGGATTTATCTCATCACTCAAGACATTGCACTTGTACAATGAGATAAACTGGGCAATTGTAAGAAATGACCTGGGAATTATTTTCCTTCAAAGTTTTTGATTTTTTTTGTTTGGTTTCCAGTCCAAATGTTTAGTTGTCAGCAGTCAAATCCTGAAATGCTTCAGGTTTTATTGTCAAGAGCCAAAAATGTTCAAAGGAGAAAGGTTTTCCTTTGTGTGGGCACCTATGTGAGAAAGTTTCCATTTAATCAAAGACCCATTTTGCATTTAAAAAAAAAGTTGAAAACATTGATAGGAACTTTTCAACTGACCCTGGAGACTGCACTAAGGCAACAGCATTCAATAGCTGAGATGGGAAAGCAGGAAAAGCTGCCCCTCATGCATCAGCTGTGTTCCCATTACTTTGGCTCCTGCTTTTCCATGTGTTCATGCCATCCCCGGATATTCTACACCCACCTCATGTCTCAGCTTCCCCATTGGACTATAAGTGTCATAAATAGGTAAATGGATGTTATATGCCTCCCTCTGTCCAGGGCTACTTCCTTCAAGTGGTAGGACACTGTCTATTTTGATACTCAGAGTTTTGGGTTTGTTCCTTCCCAATGACTGATGATGGGTGCTGGTGCACAATGTCATACCATGTGGCAGCAGGTGGGTATTTCTTCCTGATCCCAGCTCTATGTGCCCTGAAACATGAAGGTGTAGATGAGGACTCCCCCATGGTGAGTCCCAAATTGCCTAGGGGCTGACCCTGTATCATTTTTAAGAGGTCTGTGTCATTTTACAGTCACCTGTGCCACCTACTGGCACAAGACTCGCGTAGATGCCAGGGGCATAAATCTCCCTGCATGTTCATGTCAGCCAGGTATTTAGTGAAATGTTTCTTAAATGAATGCTTGATGGAAGAAGAGAAATGGCTGGAATGTACCAAGCAGCAAGGTTATCCATTCAGCAGGCCTCCTTGCCAATTTACAGGCACTGGCCATTAAAAATGTCTGAGTGGCATCTGTGATAACCTTCTCAGCAGCTTGGGAGGAGAGAGCCTCCCACCCTCCCCAGCTCTCCCAGCCGTCTCTGCATGGAAAGGGAGATTTAGGGAGCTACTATTAATCATGATTATTGTTGTTACTCAGGATCCGTTCAGTGCCAGGAGTTTGTGTCCCATTGGCCTGATTCTGCTCTCACTCTGAGGAGTTACTGCTGGAGTGTAAATCTGATAGATGGGGGATCAATCTCACGGCCACAGAACCCCCTTATATTGGAGTCAGAGACTCTGCTGGGGCAAAGGGAGCCTCACCTCCAGTATTAGTTGAGGCTGAATTAGTCCACTATTAGTCATGGTGCAAATGCCCCATGCCCTCAGAGATGGCATGTGTCAGAAGTCAACACTGAAGTGATAACCATGTGCTGTGCTAGGGACCCTGTGCTGCAAGAGTAGTGATGAAGCCTCAGTAGGGGTCCCCACTCTGTCAGAATCAGTTCTGGTTCCTGTACTAGGGGCTGCTGTGCATGTGTGGGTGCTCTCCATCTCCTGAAAGGCATCACACCAGAATCCTGACCAGGGCACTGCAGCCCTGTCCTCCCAGCTAAAATTAAACATATCAATCAGACATGGAGTTAAGCTAAGTATGGTGCTTCTTTTCATTCCCTGGCTTAAGCTGGACATTGCTGGATTTGGTCACAGCAGAAATATGCAGCTCAGGATGGGAGTGAGGACTCTTGGGTTCCATTCCCAGATCTGCCCTTGGTCTTCTTTGCATCCTCAGACAAGTTCTTTCACCATGCTCTGGCTTGGTTTCCCACATCTGAAGCAGAGATGATGCTACGTACCTGGCTTAGGTGCCAAATATCCGCCTGTCGCAGAGCACCTAGGTGCCCTGCTCCTAAAGAGGAAAAAACTGCTAGGGAAGGAGCCCTAGCAGTGAGGGACAAGCTCAGCTGTTGGTTGCCAGGACAACCAGAGGAGGTCAGCTGACCAGAAGGGGCAGGGCCTGGCTCCCTTATAAACCCTAGGGGCTGGGGTCAGAGGCAGTTCCCTGCCAGCAGCCCAGAAGGAAGGAGCTTTCTGCCATGGAAGAGAGGAGATGCCTGATGAAGGAGCAGTGTCTGACACGGCTGTGAGATGACGAATCCCCAGGTAGGCTTGAATGTTGTTATGGCCAAGCAGCTTCCATTTAGGTTATAGCCGGAGGGCTTGTGTTTGTGTTGCTGTTTGTAACAGGTGGTTTGGGTGAGGCTATTAGGGGTTGGAGGAGGCCTTGTAGGGAACCCATAACAGTGTGGGAACCCCAGTGCCAACAAGGGTGCAGCATTTGGGGTGCACAGCCCCCAGCCCCTGAGAAGGGGGTGGCCTTACTGAGAAGGCCCAGAGAAGGGGGTGTTGTTGAGAAGCCCCAGTGCGGATGCGGTGAGCCCCGGAAAAGGAGGCAGCATTATTGAGGAGCCCCAGAGAAGAGGGCATACAGTGAGGTAGGGCCGGGGAGAACCCTAGCATCGCAGAGGGCACGTATCAAAAGAGGTGGGGCCCAGAGACAACAAAAAGGGCCAGATTGTAATAAAGCTAGGACATAATGTCTATTCTATCGGCGAGGCATGGGCTGTGGTGTAGGGGAGGAAACGGAGCTGCAGATAGCGCCCCCGGCATTGGGGCAGTACAAGGGCAGCCTCCTGCTAATTAACATCAATTAACAGCAAGGTATGGCAGTGAGAAGGCGGGCAGTTTCCCCAGGAACAGGTGTGCGGGCCACGTTTAGGTCAGCCCAGAGTGGATAACAGCTACACCGCCAGAGAAAAAAATGATGTTTGGATGGAAGTACTTACCAGTAATTTAGTGCAGGATTGTCCAATATCTATGTGGCTGGGGACCACATACCACAAGGGCCACAGTGCAGTGGCAGGGGCCATGGGCCTCTGGGCCACATGCCACCGCACTGTGACTCAAGTCCCCCTAACCCTCCCACCATGTGCCTGTGGAGACCCAGGCTCACCTGTAACTCCCTGAACCAGACAACGCATTGCACTGCCATGCCCCTGGGTTGGGTGCAGGAAGCAAAAGCCAGAGGCAGAACAGGGAGCCTGGAGCATCAGTTGGCTGTTGTAGCTGGAGGATGAAAGGAGTGGCAGCAGGACAGGAGCCCTGGGGCTGCAACTTAACCCCTTATGGGTTGCATGTGGTCTGTGGATCACCAGTTGAATAGCCCTGGTTTAATGTAAAATACATTAGAGGGAATGGTTATTATCCATAAAAGAAGATTTCCACTTAAACTTAAGCAGCAATCTAAACACACTAAGGTGCAAAATGCAGTTAAGGTGTCCAAATAACCTTAACTCTGTCCAGTGGTCATGCCTAAGAGGGAGAGAAGCAGAAATCAGATGTGTCTTTAAAAAATCAGGTAGCTTGGCCTGCGTCTGCAAGTACCTGCCCACTCCAATAATAATCAAATCTTTTTGTCTGACATTGCTACAGTGCAGAGATAAGAAATCTGCTCAAAGAGAAACTTGGTATGAAGAATAACTGGGGAAATGGTCATTGATTTTTAAATTATTCAACTGTAGCCAATGCATAAAATCTCAGTGAGCCTCGAGTATACAGGGAGTGTGATGTGTGTATGTGTTGTTCTCTTACTAAGATTACCAGGGGCAAAATAACACCAAGTGCTATATTTCCTAAGAGATCTATTTGAAAATCTTTTTTTTTTTTTTTTCTGAATGAACTGATTTATTTGCAGAAAATTCACTCTTTAGTGAAAGGGTAAGTGTTTTAATTTGGAGGGAGATGAACTACCTTTTTATACAAAACCAAACAGGTTACATTCTCTGTCTTAAGTGCCAGTTGACTCAGCCTTAACAATGGAGCTAGCCCCTCTTGCATAATTTGCAAAGCGTGACTGATTTGTCTCACAAACTTACTAAAGAAATACAATAAAAACAGCTGCCTGGTTCCAGCCCAAACGTGTTTGCACTTAAGTGGCATGTGAAGAGATTCCTGTGTCTAGGTGACTGTATTTCCATCTGTAATCCTTCTGCTGTGGTCTGACAGCGGCAACAGCGGCAAGCTCAGTCATGCCTAGGGACTCTTTCTAAAAGGATACACTAATGTATCAACTGCTACTCAGAGCTGTAACCTCACCTGTGGCTCTACCGAATAGTGACTTAAACTCCATGGTTGCCATTACAAGGACTTAGATTTTCATACAATAAAATGATTTGATCCTTTCCCCAGGGCAGGAAAGGATCAAATCCACTCCTGCCCACTCCAAATGAACTGTGCAGGGGCTGGGAACAGTGAGCACTGGTGATGGGTGGGTTCTCCAACTGTGCCTGGTCCCCTGGGAACAGGCATGGGGAGGGGCAACCCTTCTGCTCATCGCCTCTCCTGCTGTCACTGTTCCCAGCTGAGCCCACCCCAGTGCAGCCTTGCTGGAGCAAGCAGGAGCAGCTTTGAAGCTCCCCCAGCACAAGACTATAGGAAAAGCTGCAGAAGGCAAGCTGGGGAGTGGGGGAGGGGGAGGGAAGGGAATGAGACTCTGAGGATGGAGGGGAAGGAAAGCTGCTGGCCATTGCTGTGACCGCAGAGCCACTGGCCATCATCTGTGAAAATTCATGGCGATCAGGAGAGGTCCTGGATGACTGGAAAATGGAAAATAAGTGCCCATATTCAAGAAAGAGGAAAAGGAGGATCCAGGGAACTACAGACTAGTCAGCCTCACTTTAGTCCCTGGAAAATCATGGAGCAGGCTCTCAAGGAATCCATTTCTAAGTACTTGGAGGAGAAGAAGGTGTTTAGGAACAGTCAGCATGGATTCACCAAGGGCAAGTCATGCCTGACCAACCTGATTGCCTTCTATGACAAAGTGACCAGCTCTATGGATGTGGGGAAACCAGTGGATGTGGTATACCTTGATTTTTAGCAAGGCTTTTGATATGGTTTCTGTTAGAATTGTGCGCAGAGAAAGGGGTTTCCTTTAGCAATATGGGATGCGCAGCCTGTACCTTCAGGGGCCCACAACTTCCCCCATAGTAACTAAGCGTGATAGACAAGCTTAACGGCTGACCTGTGCCTTATCTGGTAAACCTTTTAAAAACTTTATTTTGATTGGAGCTTACGCTGCAGGTAAAAGAAGAGTTACGCAGTACTAGTACTTTCTGCTAAAGCTTTGCGCATGCAAAAATATCATGTAACCAGAGAATATAAATACGTGTGTAAGAGTACAACCGGGGCCCCTCTGCCTTTTCTGAGGTGGAGGGACCTTTGGCCGAATAAACTGGAAAGACCACACCCTCGTCTCCTGCTTATTTGAGTCTCAGGTGGGAAACGAGCCCTGTTGGGGTCAGGAGTATTCGCAGGTGTTCCCTTTCCAGGTTGGGAGCTTAAGCGAATAACTTCGCCTACATTTCCCACAGCATTCTCACAGGCAAGCTAAGGAAGTATGGGCTGAGTGAATGGACTGTAAGGTGGATAGAAAATTGGCTGGAGCATCGGGCTCAGAGCGTAGCAATCAATGGCTCAATGTCTGGTTGGCAGCCAGTATCAAGTGGAGTGCCCCTCCTAGGGGTCGGTCCTGGGGTCAGTTTTGTTCAATGTCTTCATCACCAACCTGGAAGATGGCATAGAGTGTACCCTGAGCAAGTCTGCAGATGATACTAAGCTGGCGGACAGCAGTAGATATGTTGGAGGGTAGGGCTAGGATTCAGGGTGTCCTAGACAAATTGGAGGATTGGGCCAAAAGGAATCTCATGAGGTTCAATAAGAACAAGTTCTCTCCCACACCCAGACAGTGGTAGTGGATAGGTCGGTATCAACCTGGAAGGATGTGGTTAGTGAGGTCCCGCAGGGTTCAGTCCTTGAACCTGTACTCTTCAATATCTTCATCAGTGACTTGGATGTGGGTGTGAAGTGTACTCTGTCCAAGTTTGCGGATGAGACTAAATTGTGGGGTGAAGTGCACGCTCCAGAGGGTAGGGAATGATTGCAGGCAGACCTGGACAGGTTAGAAAAGTGGGCAGTACACAATAGGATGCAGTACAACAAGGACAAATGCAGAGTGCTGCACCTAGGGTGCAAAAATATCCAGCACACCTACTGGCTGAGAAGTGACCCTCTCAACAGCACAGAAGCAGAAAGGGATCTTGGAGTCCTAGTGGACTCCAAGATAAACAAGAATCGTCAGTGTGACAAAATCATCAGCAAAGCTAACCGCACTTTATCATGCATCAGCAGATGCATGACAAATGGAACCAAAGAGGTGATACTTCCCTTCTATGCAGCACTGGTCAGACCACGGTTGGAGTACTGCGTCCAGTTTTGAGCACAGTACTTCAAGAAGGATGTTCATAGATTTAGAAGGTCCAGAGGAGGGCCACTCATATGGTTAGGGGCTTACATGACAAGCCCTATGAGGAGAGACTGAGGGACCTAGACCTTTTCAGCCTCTGCAGGAGAAGCTGAAAGGTGATCTTGTGGCTGTCTACAAATTCGTTAGGGGAACGCAGCAAGGGATCGGAGATGCTCTGTTCACCAGTGCACCTCTTGGGGTAACAAGAAACAATGGTCATAAACTGACAAAGAGCAGATTTAAGCTAGATGTCAGGAAAAACTTATTCATGGTAAGGGTGGCCAAAATTTGGAATGGGCTTCCAAGGGAGGTGGTGCTCTCCCCTACCTTGGGGGTCTTTAAGAGAAGGCTGGATAGGCATCTGGCTGGGGTCAT
>NW_005841868.1:3694379-3719574 GCF_000455745.1 Alligator sinensis | reverse complement strand
TCAGACTTGATGATCTGTTGAGGTCCCTTCCGACCCTTGCATCTATGAAACTGTAAAGTCCTGCACTTAGGATGGAACAATCCCATGCACCAGTCCAACCTGGGGGTTGACTGGCTGGGCAGCAGCTCTGCAGAAAAGAACCTGGGGGTTACAACTGGATTGCCTGTGTCCTGCAGTATTGCCCTCCCAGCAGATGTCAGGGTGACTGAAGTCCCCCATGAGAATTGTGACTTTTGTGATTGGGGAAACTTCCGCTAGTTTTTTAAAGAGAGCCTCATCCATCACCTCCTCCTGGTCTGGTGGTCTATAGCAGACACCCACTACAACATCATCCTTGTTGCTCTCCTCTGTAACCTTAACCCAGAGACTTTCAACAGGCCTATCTCCAGTTTCATACTGGAGCTCTGAGCAATCATACAGCTCTTTTACATAAAGTACAATTCCTCCTCCTCCTCCTTCCCTGCCTGTCCTTCCTGAACAGTTTATAGCCATCCATAACAGTGCTTTAGCCATGCGAGCTATCCCACCAAGTCTCTGTTATTCCAGTCACATCATAGTTCCTTGATTGTGCAAGGACTTCCAGTTCTTCCTGCTGTTTCCCAATCTCTGTGCATTTGTGTATAGGCACCTGAAGTAACTAGTCGATTGCCCTGATTTCTCAGGAAGTATGAGAGCACCTCCTCTGTTGTCCCCTCCTACTTGCTCTTTCTTCAAGACTCCCACTTCCCCACTTATCTCAGGGCTTTGGACTCCATCCCCTGGTGAACCTAGTCTAAAGCCCTCATCACTAGGTTAATAAGCCTGTCTGTGAAGATGCTCTTCCCTCTCTTTTTCAGGGGGATCCCATCTCTTCCCAGCAATTCTTCTTCTTGGAACATCATCCCATAGTTGAAGAAGCCAAATCCCTACTGGCAACACCACCTGCACAGCCAGGTGTTGATCTGCAGGATGCACCCGCTCCTGCCCAGTAGGGCTGTGCAAAACAGCACCATTTTATTTCATCTTGTGTTTCACCATTTTACAGGACCGTGTTTTGTTTCAAGTTTCATTTAGTTTCAAAAGCACTTTTCTGTTTTGTTTAATCGAAACTGTTTCAACACCGTTTTGACATTTTGCCCATAGGCTATAATGGGGAAGCACAAAATTGCCTATAACTTTGTCATTTTTTGGCAGATTTGGATGAAATGGCAGAGATGGTAACCCTTTCTGAGGGCACGAAGCCTGTCGGGTTTCAAGGAGATGGGTACAGGGGTTTCTGGGAAACTGCACCTCAAGTTGCTGACAATCAAAACTTGTGACGTGTGTGTGTGTGTGTGTGTGTGTGTGTGTGTTAAGGCATGCCCTCACTGGTGCTGGAGCTTCTTCATGACATGATAGTTGTACCCCAGTGAGGTCTCCTCCTCCCCTACAGCCTCAGTGCAGTCTACCACTTTTTAAGTGACAACAGGTAATAACTTAATAAGCAGCACAGTAGCACCAGCAGCATCTCAGGCAGCCAAACAGTCACAGCCAATACCAGAGCAGTCCTTCCCCTCTCTCTCCTTACTTTCTGTTTTCTTGAAAGCAAGCCCAGGTTCAGCTTTTAAACTCAGAATATTTCAAAACTTTTGAAACACTTTGACTGCCATCATTTCGTTTTGAGGCTGTTTCGAAGTCCTTCATTTCATTTCAATTTCACTGTTTCAAGCTCAAAACAAGTCAAAATAGCATTGACATGAAACAGCTGGTGAAATTTTGAATAGCCCTACTGCCCAGACCCTTTCCCTTGACCAGAAGGATCAAAGAGATCACAACCTGAGTATCCAACCTCTTCACCCTTGCACCCAGAGCCCTGTAGTCACTTTTGATCTGCTCAGGATCTCCCCTGGCAATATCATTGGTGCCCACGTGGATGAGCAGCATGGGGGAGTAGTCAGAGGGCCAGATGAGTCTTGGTAATTCCTCTGTGACATCTCAAATCCAGACTACAGACAAGCAGTAGACCTCCTGAGACTGCCGGTCAGGTTGGCAGATGGCTCCCTCTGCCCCCCACAGACGGGATTCTCCAACCATGGTGGGGTGGGAAATTGGGTCCGTGGTCAGACCCAGAGGGTGGTAATTGACGGAAGTCCATCGTCATGGTGCCCTGTGACCAGTGGGGTCTCCCAAGGCTCTGTCCTTGGACCCATACTGTTCAACATCTTCATTAATGATGTGGATAATGGAGTCGGAAGCGGACTGGCCAAGTTCGCTGATGACCCCAAACTTTGGGGCAAAGCAGCCACACCTGAAGACAGGAGGGCAATCCAGGCTGACCTGGACAGGCTCAGGAAATGGGCAGGTGAGAACCTGATGGTGTTTAACACTGAAAAATGCAAGGTTCTTCACCTTGGGAGGAAAAACCTGCAGCATCCTTATAGGCTCGGCAGTGCTACACTGGTTAGCACTACGGAAGAAAGAAACTTGGGGGTCATCATTGACCACAAGATGAACATGGGCCTTCAATGCGATGTTGCAGCTAGTAAAGCGACCAAAACGCTGGCTTGCATCCATAGATGCTTCTCAAGCAAATCCCGGGACGTCATTCTCCTGTTGTATTCGGCCTTGGTGAAGCCGCAGCTGGAGTACTGTGTCCAGTTTTGGGCCCCACAATTCAAAAAGGATGTGGAGAAGCTTGAGAGAGTCCAGAGGAGAGCCATGTGCATGATCAGAGGTCAGGAAAACAGATCTTACGACAACAGGCTGAGACTATGGGGCTCTTTAGCCTGGAAAAGCACAGGCTCGGGGTGATCTGACGGCCACCTATAAGGTCATTGGGGTAACCACCAGTATCTGGGGGAACGTTTGTTCACCAGAGCGCCCCAAGGGATGACAAGGTTGAATGGTTATAAACTTCTGCAAGACTGTTTTCAGGCTGGACATAAGGAAGAATTTATTTACTGTCCGAGCCCTCAAGGTCTGGAATAGCCTGCCAATGGAGGTGGTTCAAGCACCTACATTGAACACCTTTAAGAGAAATTTGGATGCTTATCTTGCTGGGATCCTATGACCTCAGCTGACTTCCTGCCCTTCAGGTGGGGGGCTGGACTCAATCTTTGAGGTCCCTTCCAGCCCTAATGTCTATGAACCACCACCACCCATCGCTGCTTCTTGGTGACAGTAGTCTTGATTCTTCTCACCCTGGTGAGGCCTGTCCTGTCCTACTCCACCAATGGCAGTTAGAACTAGTCCTGATCGCCACATGCCTGGAAGGCAGCTGTCCTCAGAGCCGGGGCAGCTCTTTTTTCCCTTTTTTTTTTTTTTTTTTTTTTCCCCCCGCCCCCATGCAGAGAATGGCACCAATCCCAATCTCTACACAGCTGGGAGGCAGCTGCCTCCAGAGCTGAGATTGCTCCCTCTACCCTGCAGAGATTGGGACCAGCCTCAAACTCCTTGGAGTTTTTTTTAAGACTCAGCTAGACAAAGCTTTGGCTGGGATGATTTAATTGGGGATGGTCCTGCTTTGAGCAGGGGTTTGGACTAGATGACCTCTTGAGGTCCCTTCCAGCCCTAATTGTATATGGTTCTGTAAGTTGAATTTTGAGCTGCTGCTGCTTGGATCCTGGAGCTCTCCTTGCCTTCTTCAGGGAACAGAGCAGGGCAGGAGCAGCTCTATACTGAACTGCTCCCATTGGGAGCAAATTTGCCTCCAATGGGCACATATTCGGATGAATGTCCAGGAGCAGTTTAATGCACCTGAATTTTCTGTGCAGAAAAATCAGGCACATTAATTGCACACGTAGATAGGTCCTCAGTGGGGTAGAGTAAGATCCTCTTCCAGGCAAGACACCTCTAAGAATTACAGTTTCTCTGAGGCAGGTAATGATTTCTTAATTGTTTTACCATCATTCTCATTTTTAATTCCCCTTTGATCAGTGGAGTACAGAGACATCTAACCCCCAATCTAAGGCCGGGCAGCATATGGCCCCTGGTGGAGAGCATCTTATCTCTAAAATGTTGCAAACTCTCACAAAAGGCTTCTGTCTTTTTTGCCTCTGCAGGGTCTACATCTGGACATGAGGGACAGGCTGCAGGGCCTGGCAAGGATATGGGATCAGGGATACAGCCACCCAGTGCAGGAGCCCTCTACATGTGCCGCAGGACCCCTCTGTTGCCAGGGCTGCATATCTATTCTCCAGATGAACTGCTGCAGGTGGAGTTGAAGATTTCTGCTTGCTGACTGATGTTACAAGCTTCCACCCTCCTGGGAGTCCATGTCCTCTCTTCTCTAGCATTGACTCTGCGAGTTCTTCATCCACAATCCTGGAGGTCTTCTCCAGCATTGAATTAATGAACTCCTCATAGCAGAGGATGCTTCAGAGCCTCACCACCTCCTCCTGTAGCTTCCCTTCCTGTTCCCTGAGAGACAACACCAGGAGGCACCGTTTACACTGCAGGCACCCCCTGACCTGGCCACCACTAGAAGGCACCTTCAAGCTTCAGTCCCCACAGCACCAAACCTGGACCTGGGTGGAAGCCTGGATGGTAAGCAGTCCTGCCTGGACAGAAACCTTACAAGTGCAAGCAGAGGCAGTGGCAGCAGCTCTGGCATTGCAACATCCTCCAGCCATTTCCATGGGTCTCTTATCTGTCTTACTGCTCTTCTTCCAAGTATACCTTCCCTAGTGAACTTGCCTGGAAGCTAGCCTGTTTATTGTTCCTTGGCCCCAAAAGTTTCCTTTTTTTCCCCAGCTTCCCAGTATTGCCAACCCCACCATGCCAAACATCACGAGACAAACTCTTTAATAAAAACAAAAACAAAAACAAAATCAAGAGATTGGTATGTAAATAATGAGATTCTATTTTTGAAGTGTGTATGGAGGGGGACATTATTTTTGAAGATACGGGTGTGTGTGTGGGGGGTGAGCTGAGCCTGGGAAGGGAGAGTCCCTGCACAGCCTGGCAGGATGTGAGGTACTAGGGGTCAGGAGTGAGAGGCGGCAGCAGCAGGGCTGGGGGGAGGAGGCATGGCTTGGGAGTGAGGTGCAGACACACAGACATTACCCAGCTGGTAAGTGGAGGAGGGAGATCAAGGCCCCCATGGTGAGGGAGGAAGTAGAGCAGGAACAGGGGCTGGGGTGAATGGGGGCACAGCTCCCCACAGGTGTGTGCACCCTTGGGGGAGGCATGGGAGGCACGTGCCCCCTGCAGGGTAGAGTCAGGCTGCCCACTGTGGGCTGGGTCTCTGTGCCCTGCTGCCTTTGCCCTGGGAGCTCAGCCACATAACACCATTGCTGCCCACCAGGTGGGTAGGGGACGTGTGGTGTGCTGGCCATGCAGTGTATCCCCTGCTCACCCAGTGACAGGAAGCAGAGTAACATGGTACAACTGAGCTCCCAGGTCAAAGGCAGCAGGGCGCAGAGCCCCGAGCCTGCCCTGGTAGCCTGCTTCTCCCTGGGGGTGCACCCCCCCCCCCCCATGCCTCTGTACAACTTGCCCTGGCCCCAGGGCCCCATTCACCCCAGCCCCTGCTCCTGCTCCACTCCCTCCCTCATTGTGGGGGCCTCAATCCCCTTGCCCCTTCTCTGCTACAGACTTACCAACTGGGAAAATCCAGAGATCTGAGGTTCTATCTAGAGGTCATGAATCAGAGTTATTTTGACTTGGAAATCCCAAGTCTCACAATGTTTTCATGACAGTTGGCATTACTGGCTTCCTCGCACTAAGCTGAAAGGCTAAAGGGCGAGGGGGGCAAACTGACCCACAAACTGTCCTGCTAACTGCCTGTGAAATGCTTACCCTGTTTGCTGGCTCCTTGGTTGCCCAGGAAGTCTCCTATTTATACCTTGCTGTGCCTGGACTGGCTCTGCCCCCTCGTTAGGGCTTCTGTCAGGCCAAGATGGCAATCATTCAGCAATCAGCAGCCACTCAGCCAGCAACACTCCCAGCTTCTCAGAGCACATGCCCCAACACACACAGCCCACCAAACAAATGCTCAGCAAACCAAAGGCACGGGATCACTTACCTTCCCTGGAGCCTGGTGCCTGGCTTTTCTTCCCTTTCCTCCTCTTGCTCCCAGCAAACTGCTTGTAAACTGTTTGCAGCCTCTGTTCACTGACTTCTTGGTCACTGGGTCACTTACCTGGGGGATACAGTAGACAAACAGTTGAGTATGAGGCAACAGTGTCTCCTTGTTGCAAAGAAGGTTAAGGGCATAGTGGGCTGCATTAGTAGGAGCATTACCAGCAGATCGAGGGAAGTGATAATTCCCTTCTATCTGGCACTGGTGAGACCACACCTGGGGTAATGTGTCCACTTTTGGGCCCTGCTACAGAAAGGATGTGGCAGAGGTGCTGAGTACCTTGGGGCCCAAGGACACTGACCTCCCTTGGGAAGAGGGATATCACCTGCAATGCATAAAACTTTGCACATGTCCATCATTTTAGGCCCCCCACTGCTGGGAAAAATAAAAGTTGGCATCTATGGGATGTGGCCATATAGGATAGAGTCTAGTGGCAGGCCATGGAAATGGTTTGGGGGCTGGGGCACATGACTTATGAGAAGAGGCTGAGGGAACTGGGCTTATTTACTTTGGAGAAGAGAAGACTGAGGGGGAATTTACTAGCAGCCTTTAACTACCTGAAGGGTGGTTCCAAAGAGGATGGAGCTAGACTGTTGTCAGTGGTGGCAGATGACAGATCAAGGAGCAATGGTCTCAAATTGCAGCAAGGAAAGTTTAGGTTAGATATTAGGAAAAACTTTCTTATGAGGAGGGCAGTAAAGCACTGGAACAAAGTACTCAGAGAGGTTGTGGAATCTCCATCCTTGGAGGTTTTTAAGACCCAGCTGGACGAAGCCTTGGCTGGGGTGATGTTGCTGGAGATGGTTGTGCTTTGAGCAGGGGGTTGGACTAGATGATCTCCCGAGGTTTCTTCCAACCCTCATTTTCTCTGATTCTATGAGAGAAATTCTTACATGCTTTGGGGACTTAAAAAAAGTCCCCAGAGGCTCCTGGGCTGGATCCAATCCAAAAGTGCTGGGGTGGGGGGCTGAAGTTGTACCACGGCTCCCCCTCTGGATCCACCCCTGCTAATTATTAGTAGCCAGCAATAATTGCCTGGCTTCCTCAGGCTCACCAGTCTCAGGGTTTGTCTTCCCTGCTTTATTAAGTTGAACTGTAACTTGAGTTTTGTCCCCAATTCCTGTCTATACCCACAGCTCTCTAGCTTATGCAGAGCTTTAAGAGCCCACACCTGCTGTGTCCTTGGTGGGGGATGAACTCTGAGTGCTACAGGCCTGTGTAGCTCATGCAATGTTTGCAGTGTGGTGGCTCAAGCCAGGGTAGTTCAAGACGAATGATCTGAGTGCTTTAACTCTGAGCTACCTGTTGCAAGGAAGCCTAAGTCTCACAACAAGCCCCACCCTCACTCAAAGGTCCAGTTAGACAGTAGAGGTAGGGTAGGGATGGAGTGCTTTATCTCTGATGTCACAGTGGCCCCATTTCAGGATCTCCTAGGCACTTGCCTTCAGTCCATCTGCAGTCTGTATAACCATAACTAGTGGACCCAACAGTCATTAGTCATTCAGCTTCATTTACAACCCAATTCCCTCAAATATAACCAAGGCACAAATATTCCATTTCTTTGATTTATGCAGATGGTTTGCAGCTGTCTGTAGTGTCCCATTGCTCCAATCATTTGGGGAGAAAGAAAAGATGGACATTGAGCACTGCATTTCTTCAAGGACGCAATTTCGATTAAAGTTTAATTAGCGAGCTAGTCTGTGGATTTTCTGGCAAATGCTTAGGAAAATAGATCTGTGTCCAAAGAGGGAGCGCTGTACATGTAGGAAGGAAATGCTGGACTCATCTCTCAGCATAAAGAGCTTGACAGCCTGCTTCTAGTGCAAAAAAGAAATTCAGCCCTTCCTAGGGAATCGAGACTACTGTCACCAAGAAGAAGTAGTGACAGGTGGTGATGGTTGGAGAATCCCTTGTGTGGGGGACAGAGGGAGCCATCTGCTGACCTGACCTACTGTCTCGTGAGGTCTGCTGCTTGTCCAGAGTCTGGATCTGAGATGTCACAGAGGGATTACCAAGACTCATCCAGCCTTCTGACTACTACCACATGCTGCTCATCCATGTGGGCACCAATGATACTGCCAGGGGAGATCCTGAGCAGATCAAAAAGTGACTACAGGGCTCTGGGTGCAAGGGTGAAGGGGTTTGGTGCTCAAGTTGTGATCTCTCAGTCAAGGGAAAGGGCCTGGGCAGGAGCAGGTGCTCACTGCTGAGTTCACCATGATCTGTTTGCACTCCTCCCATCCTGAGATCACAGCCTTACCCCAAGGTGCTATGAAGGGGGTTGTGAGGCCCCCCTGTACTGAGGATGTGGCTTACATCCTCTTCTATGGCAGAGGAGTGAGCTCCTTTGATGAGATACATGGTGCTGTGTTTTGGAGTGGAATGGCTCAATGAGCTTGTCAGCACTCAGCCAGGCCAGGTAGGAGCCATCCCCCCAGAAGAGCTGAGGTGGCAACATATTTTCCTGTTCTGATTCAGGACAAAGAATTGAAATCTCGAATATCTTTGTGAACTGATTCATTGCAGAACAGCTTGATTTGGGTCAGCAGAAAGATCTCATTTCTTTGCCTTTAGCAAACCTTTTGAGTGTAAATTGAAGTGAAATTGAAAAATAAAAAGTTGTTTGAAATCAAAACCTGTCATTCTGGAAGTGTCTGGAATGGGATGCTGGGACCATTTAAAACCTGCTTTTGACATTTTTTTTCATACTTCATAACAGCTTCTTGAGTTGGGCAGTGCACTGAAACCAGGCCTTCCCCACAAACCACTCCAGCTTGGACAGGTTGACATTTTTGCACACAGAAACACGTGAAAAATCCCTGATCAGTTCTGCTCGCTTTCCCCCTCTGGCTCCACTGGCAAATCTCACTGAGTCTAATTAGGTGCCACTGATAGGGTGTCTGTGGCTCATGAATCATTCGAGTGACATTCCCCAGCCCCTCAGGAGCAGAGGATGCTGAGGTGGTGACACTCATCTCTTTCTGCTCCACAGCACCTCAGCAGGATCCTAGGAGCTTGTCACTCAGCATGACACAGAGGCCAGGCAAGTCTCTTCCTTCTGTGTTACATCCTCCCTTTCAGTGTTGCTGTCCTGTGGGGCTCACAGCACCACTTCTTTGCCCATTGGGGTGAGGGGCCCACCCAATGCCAGCTGGGGTTTCCCTATCACTAACACGAGGGATGTTCTAGCCTAGACCAAATGGAGAATGTCTACCCCTGGCAGCCAGTCTAAATGCCATGGGTGATTGCTTGCGCTGCCTATAGAGCAGAGCTGACCTTTGCTCCCCTTGTGTGAGCTTCCCTTCAGCTGCCACTGAACCGCACCAGAGCAACCTGGCTTTCAGCTCTGGGAGCTTCGTGAAAACAGGGTCCTCTAGGCTGGCAAACCTTGCAGAGTGGATCTCCTCATAGTGCTGCCCATCAGTGCCGATCAGCAGAGAAGGCCTTTCTTTCCAACCATGTGGCCTTCCCTGCAGCAGTGCCCATTCATGCCATCAAAATGATGACCCAACTTCACCCTTGCCTGTGAATTCTCACCACTCAGAAGGATTGTCCTCCCTGCAGCAGGGTGACCCAGCCCAGATGCCTGTGGCCTGATAGTCTGTCTCCTCTGACTCCCGTTGATTCAAGCCACACAGGAAATAGAAAGCTGCCAGCTGTTTAAGACAGGGGTTGGCCACCTATGACCTATGAGCCAGATCCAGCCCACTGAGCCTTTGGATCTGACCCACAGAGCAGTGGCTCTGGCCATGCTGCACCACAGTTGGGTGCCAGGACTCTGGTTATGGGGCAGCTCTACCCGTATCACACCACAGCCTGGCAGCAGGGAGAAGCAGCAGAGGTAGCTAGGTCCTTATGCCCATCTAGCTTGCACTCAAGCTGGGTCATTCCAGCCCCACACTGATTTAAGAGACATTCAGGGAAACTGCAGCTGTCTGCTCCACATCACTACCCCTGAGCCAGTGACTGTGACTCCTGGACTTACTTATTGTCTGATACTCAGTCAGTGAGCTGGGATTCCAGCACTGCTAGCCTTTGCATGCTAGAAATGCCCTGTTGGTGCCATCTGGAGCTTCAGCACTGCAAGGTCCATGTCCTGCCCTTGAGGATGCCAACAGTGAACTTCCTCCCAGCAGTGCCCCAAGAGTGGCATGGCTAAGGGGAGGAATAGAGTAGGAATGAGAAGAAATATTTTACATTCAATTTACACTTCATTAAAAGAGACAAATTGCAAAGTGCCCTCTCCCGCCCTCTCTTCCCCCCAGCAACTCCCTCCTTTCCAGGAAGATTTATGAATCCAGTGAAAAAATGAATATATCTGGAGTGAAACATTGGGCGACAGAAAAAAGTGACAGCTTGCTACAAACTGAATGGGCTGCAGATGAAAGTCACAGGCACAGAGCTGGCACCCAGACCCTCCCACTCAGAACCATTAATTAACACCCAGGCTGCCAAAGAGAAATGCTCTCTCACACATGGCTCTTGCTCTTTCTTGGGTGTTTTCCTTTCTGTAAGGAACCACCCTTGGTGGCTGGAGGCTGGGTTTGAACATCTTTGAGTGTCCCAGAAGTGCAGGAAGAGGTGAAAGGGGCAAGGAAGTGAGAAGGGGAGAGGGGGGAAAGGAAGTGAGATTTTTTAAAATGTGGAGCTAGGTCAACAATGTGTTCAGAAGCCCAAGAAAACAGGCTGCAACCAGTATCCATCCCAGGGAGACAGCATGTCCCAGGGTGCAACTGTTTGTTCGGCCTTGTCATGATGCTGGGAGATACTGTGCTGAGAAAGGGGATGGAAGAGAGCGGAGACATCGAGCTGAGGATCTATCCCTCAATCAGTCTGTCAATCTAGCTACTTACCACTTGTCGTTGGTACCTAGGAACCTGTTCTGGCTATTTATTGCTATGAAAATTCCTGTCCCCTGCCCCCTTTTGGCAAAGTGTCAGGATGTTACCCACAAGCTGAAAATAGGCATCTAATTTACATGAACCTGATCGTTCCAGGGTTTGACCCATGTCAGAACAGGTCATTTACATACAACACCATTCCACACTGCATTACCGCTGCTCTGACAGAGAAGAAGAGACAGCCTGTCCAGCTTATCCTGGGAAAAAGCGCAGTAACCTCACACATGCCACAGCCATGTGTTGGGAAAAAGTATTAGCTCATTTTATCCTGGGTACCCCACAGAGTCTTGAAGTAGCACAGTGGCTGTGTACATCCATGGGATCTCAGGATAAAAGGCTTTCTCCCAAGGCAAATACACCACCTATTTACAGACACAGTGGGCATGTCTACACAAGACTAATTCTACTGCGCGCTAGTGGTAGCACATCACAGTGAAAGCCATGCAAATGGATTAATGAACAGTAAAATTAGTCTACTACACATTACTATCGTGTAAAAGAAGTGAGCTGGTGCTACTACGCAGTAGCACTGATTACAGTGCATTAAGTTAGTAACTGTTATTACAGGTATTAAACTTAATGTGCCATAATTACAGTGCATTAATGCATGTGTAGACATGCCCAGTGTTTCTCTTATTAGAAACACCCCTTTTCCTGTCCTATGCTCAGATCCTCAGCTTGTGGAGACAGAGGACACTGGAGCTGCAATGTAAACCTGGCCCCTAATTACCATGTGGCACTGCCAGATTGCTCTGACTGCTGTATTAGACCAGCTTCCAGGTTCCACCCAAGAGGTGGCTGCATTTCTGTTGCTATCAAAGAGCTCTGTGGCTCTCCAAAGTGCTTAGGATGGTTTTGGTAAAAGGTGCGGTGTGAGGATGCAAACACATCACCTTTGAACTGTTCTCAAATGTCACTGACTGGGAAGCAGGTCACAATTCTCTGTGAAGTGCTGTGGCACTGACACCATGGGGTGGGAGTGAGCACCCAAGCCCAGCTGCCTGGCAGTAGGCAGCTGGGGAGGAGTGCTGGCAATCATACATTTTGCAGCTCAAGGGTGGGTGAACTGTGGTTGGGTTTTTTTCCCCTCTGATGTAAGTTCAGTGAAGTTCAGTACCTTGCACTTAACACAACTCTGCATTGTGTTTGCTTGACATGGAGTGCCCAGAAGGTGGGGGAAATGCTTGGGGACTCATGTTTTTGGATTCCCATGAGCTGAGGGTCATGCTGAGGGGCCACATTTGAGTAGGGAGTGAGGACATAGCTGGCTGTTAGAAAGAGAACTTTTACTGATCGCACAGTGCAAGGGTGGTCCTTGCTAAAAAGTGCTACCAAAAGTGAAAGGAAAAGGCAAGAGAATTCTGGCCATGTCTAGCAGTGGGTGTAGTGGGGAGGCCTGAGGTAGTGTGGGATGATTGGAGGCCTCACCAGAGCTGTGATACACAAGGCTTGGTGTCTACATGTAATATTAAATCAGTTCATAGTGAACTGGTTCAAAACAGTAGCTGATTTTCCATGCATAATGGTTCTACTTGGCAATAGTCCCACTTTTGAACCATTCCAGTTTTAGACAGGGGTCAATTCCAGCTTTAGACAGGGGTAACAGGTTTGTGTGTCTGCCTGTTTCAGGTTTAACCTGCATTTAAACAGTCTAAGTGTTATGCGTTGCCATATCCTGACTAAACCACGAGGATTAGAATGATGTTTTTTGACATGTTTCCAGAGGAAATGGCTGCTGCCCTGATCCAAGGGTGACATGTTTCCAGAGGAAATGGCTGCTGCCCTTATTCAAGGGGAGTCACATTTCTGAAACCCCGACGCAGATGCATGGGGCATGTTTGCTGTGCACTGCCTCTGGGGTGGGGGAAGCGGTTTTATGAGAAAAGGCTCAGGGACCTATGGATGTGTCAGCACACTCTGATGATGATTTCAGGCCCTTTGGTTAATGATCCAATGTACTGAGACCATGGCACAGTCTTACTCAGCCGCTGTTAACAGTGGGGGAGAGGGAGTCAGTGAGGGGTGACTGGGCAAATCAGAGGGGAGAGGCATAGCAACTCTTTGCTTCTGAGAAGGGCCAGCCTGTTGTCCATCTCCGGATCTCAAGGCCAATATGCCATACACCAGCTCCCTCCAGGAACAGAGAAGTGACTGTCTTAGTGTTAACGGTTTCTGAACTCTTGCAGTGGAGGAGACACAAAGGCCCTGATTCTTCTCATGCTCACACCCATTTTACCCTAGATATAAATCTGATGACAGCACCTCCAATCCTATTCCTGTGAGGTATGGTGTGTCCCATCTGTCTGTGTGCTGCGGTGTGCTCAGGCCTGTTTTGGGAGTGCTTGGGTATCACATTATAGTACATAAATGTGTTGCGGGGGGAGTCTGGGTTTGACAGATCCATCAGGGGACCCACCTGAGGTCTGGGGAGAGATAACGCATCAGAGAGGAGCAGGAGCTTCACTGAAGTGACAGGAAGTCCATGCAAATAGACCACAGGGGGACAGGCAGGGAGCAATACTGGGGAGGACAAAGATAGATGGTGGAACTGCCTCCTGGAGTGATTAATAGGAAAAGCAAAATTAACTGAAAAGAAGAAAGGACAGTGATTATGGAAGGGAAGCTAATCCATCAGCAACTCTGACATATATTGAGTCTGGCCTGGAGGAGACGGCAATGGGAATCCACAGCAGGTAAGACCAGGGGTTCCTGGATAGTCAGGAGTTCTCCCAGATGGGCCAGCTGCAGGCCGACAGAGAAAAGGGCCTGGGATGGAGGAAGCCCCTGTTCAAGTCTGTGGCTGAATTAGGCAGTGCAGGGTCTTGAACCTGGCTCTTCCACAGCCGAAGGGGTTCCTTCACTGCCAGGCTATGCTGAGGTGAGTCTTCATGAGAAACTGCAGTGGGTCTTGGTTTTACCCCAAGGGGGAAAAGGAACATTTTAAAAGTCTCAACAAGTTGCACAGGATGGGAAAACCAATTCCTGCCCAGGACCAAAACCACACAGGCAGAATTTGGTCTGTGTGAGAAGGGGATTCACCAGCTCACTCCAAGATAGAAAGAGGCAGGTCTGGGATTTCTGCTCTGAAAAGGGAGGAGGGACTCTCCATCAGAGTGTACCTAAGTGGTACACTCCTGGCCATCTGCAATCATTAGAGATCCCTTGGTTGAGTGCCAGACTCTTCACCCAGGTCTCTGGGCCACTTCATGCAGCCTCTCTGCAATCTCTGTCACAGCAGTGGGTGCCAGAGTCTTTTCCCTGGACTTGCCACGCGTCATTTCTGTGTGCTGTTACACTGCTGCCACACTGCTCCATGCCCTACCCCAGGGGCAGATGTTCCAGTGGCAGATGACATGTTCCTTATGCGTGTCTAATCTATAGCCCTGTAAAGGGCTGCGAGGCTTGTGCTCAAGCAGTCTATAACTCAATAAATAATACTAGCGATAATAAGCTGCACCAAAGGGTTCGTTGAGAGAATGATGCTTTTCTGATGATGGACTATTCAGCTGGAAAAAAATAGGAGAGAGATCAATTTCCTTATCTCCTTTGACTTTTTAAACTAAAAAGATTGATCCCCTCTTTGCAGAAGATTGCAGGCGCTTTATCCAAATAGCCTCTTGCAATTTATAGTGCGCTGTCTCTGAAAAGTTAATGTTTATGGCAGTTCCACATGCTTTTTATTTTATTGTGTCTATATATTATCTGTCTTGTTCCCCTTGTGATGGTATGCAACCTTGCCTCTCTCTGTCTCTCCAACTAAATGAGAGAGGCAGAACAAGATAGAGGAAGAGATTCCCACCTGCTGTCTGGAAAGCTGCACTCCCATCTTGGGTGCATCTGAACGTCCTGGCAGCAATCAGGGGCTGGAGTTGTCATTTTGGACCAGTTGCCTCTTCACAGATCCCACCAAAATATTCTTGATCGTCTCTTTGGACTCTATAATCTCTGCAGAAGCTTCTTAGCCCTTTAAGCCTTGATAAGCTGACAGGATACATAGCTTCATTTGTTTCTTGTCTTTAATTAGTTTTGTAATATTTTTCCCCCTCAAAATGGCTCAAACCTCTTCTGAGTAGAAGCACGAATTTGAGAGCACAGGGCTGTGAGGGAGAGAGAGTGGGTGGAGAAGGGTGCACGCATATGGAAGTGGGTATGGGGAAGAGTGTGTAAAAAGAACAGGTATGTGAGTGTGGGCCTGTGAGCAGGGATATGCAAGGAAAGGAGTGTGTAAGAGGATGAGGTTTGTGGAGCCGAATGGGATGAAGCCTGTGCCCCCCTCCCTCAGTGTAACACAACCAAAGTGCAGGTGGTCCGGCTTACTGGAGCTGAAGCTGAGAGAAGTGAATCCAAACCTGAAGACAGGGACCTGAAGCCAGCAGATTAGAAGTCAGAAATGGACCAGGGGTCTGAATGTTGGGGTTAAAGGCAAGGAAGAGCCAGGGATCTGCACCAAGGAGGAAGAGGCCAGAAAGAAGGGGACAAGGCAGCAGCCCCATGCTGACATGTGAAACTTGAGCAGTATGCTTCACAGTGACCCTGCTGCCCTCCCCAGCCAGTCAGGCTGTGCCTGATCACAGTCAGCCAGACACATTCAGTCCATCCAGGCAGGGCCGAGTGCAAGTGTTCCAGACCCTGCTCCTTTCTGGTTCTTCACAACTCTTTAGTCCTTCAAACCTAGTAGCCCAGTCCTCACCCCTTCTCTTCAGCTTTCGCCAAATACCCAGGCAAGCCCACTCCCATCCATCCAATTTGTAATCACAGCCTGGCAGAGCACGTGCCTTGTTTCTGCCAGTTCACACAGATGATGAAAACGTGGTCTTATCACCTGCAAATGGGGTAGACCCTTCAACCTATGGTACAGATGAGAGCTGTGAACTGCCTCCTTCTTCTGCCCTGTTTCCAAGCCAAGGTAATCCTTCCCTCCTGGAGGGGTGGAGGTTGAATTAGGGTCTGCTGCTAATCAGATCTTGAGATCCAGAGCAGGCAGCTCTGATTTTAATCAAATGTTTATCTTGGTCTTTGATGTGACATAATATTTCTATCCCTCCCTGCCTACCCGCTTTATGTGGAATATTTAAGCTGAAAGAGACAGCTGGATGGGATGGGTTGCTGAATTCCATGGGGTAATTTAACTGGAGCTGCCACTCAAGCAAATAAGGGCAGGATGGAAGATAACTGAGCCCTGTAGCTACATTGGCGGAGCTTGACAGGGGACCTGAGAGAATTGCTTTGAGCTTTTCTTGCTAGAACGCTGAAAGCCAAGCGAGCGAGCGGAGTCGGCGAGTGTTTCCCTGGGTCAGGGAAAATCTCTGAGAACTTTCATCTCACTTGGAAAAAAAAAAGAACAACAAAACAAGCACAGAGGCAGTGGCCCAGAAATCATCAAAAATTCAGCTGGTACAAGTTTGATTCTCTAGGAGGTTTGCCTTCCTTGGAGGGGAATGCTGGGGTTTGCAGAAATAGAAAGGGACAAGGACAACAGGAAAAGAAACAGGGTGTCTCTCTCACGAGAGTGAGTTTCATGCTAAGAAAAGGCAGCTGGCAGTGACAGGATTTCCCCAACACCATGCAGAGTTGGCCACCCTGTTCTGTCCTGCATGTAGCCTTCAATCTTGCCCCTGGAGGGACCTCTTCTAGAGGACAAAGGGAGGTGCATTTCTGTAGTCTGTCCTTGGTATCCCTTGTGTAGGTTGTTGACAAGAGAAGCCTCCTCCCTAGGAGCCAGGCTGAGATCCACCAGCTCATTCTACTCGTGGCTCCCTTTGCATTCATTAGACAGCAACATCTTTTAGCTCCAGTGACCTGGCCTGAAGTTGGCCAAGCCACCTGGATGTCAACTCTGTTGTGTGTGGCAGGGTGCACATCATGGGACACTGTGCCTTGCCCTGCTGCTGCTTGACAGCTCTGAAGGCACACCCCACCTTCTAATCCTGGGATTCCCTATGCCCTAACGTGGCATTTGTGCAGCCAGGTTAGGGCATCTGCCCCATACCCCTCTGTCTCCATGGACTCCAGGGGGAGACGCACATTCATGCCCAGGTCTCCTGCATCATAGCCACTGCCCACTGCAGGAAGATGCTAGAAGCTTTCTGTTGCTTTTGCGCTATTATCCCTTATAGGCTGGGAGAGTGGCACTGAGAGCTTTCCTGTGACTTGCTCCCAATGCTACTTGTTATTTGTTTCATGTGCTTCATGCGTGTGCATACTTGCATGCATGTATACCTGTGTGGGTATAACAGTGCACAGATCTGTCCCTAGCATCTGTGTGCATGTGTGTATGTGTTTGTTGGCATGTGTGTGCATGTCTGTCTGGGGTATGTTTGTATGTGACTGTGAGTATATGCCTTGCATGTATCTTCATGTCATCTGACGGGTCATCTGAACCCAGCACTCTGTCCTGCCTAGACAGGGGGTCGGACTCGATGATCTATTGAGGTCCCTTCCAGCCCTAGCATCTATGAATCCCTGTGCATCACATGTATGCATATCTGTAAGTGTGCATGTCTGTCTGTGTGTCCATGTCTTTATGTGTTCATGTCTGTGTGTCTGTACATCTCTCTGCATGCATTTGTGGAAAGAAGTGGTGACAGAGAGGGAAGAATGACTAGACCTGACAATGAGACCCCCATCCTGCATTTAGCAGAGTCAGACCTGTGGCTTAGTGGCTGGACCCTGCTCCTGGGGACGTGCTGCCAGAAGCAGCCTCCATTTCTCCTCCAGTGAAGGCAGAGGTAAGTTTCAAGAAAGTCTGTTAGTTAATATACTGACCCAGCCACTTCGCATCCTGCTCAAACTGTCATCAAAGAGACCCCCAAGGTTAAATCTCAGAGTCCCTTATGGCATCAGTTGTCAGTTACAGACTCAAGCAGGTCTCTATTCATTTATCACAGTGCTGGGGTTGTTTTCTTGCTGCGTAACCTGATTCAGGCTGTAAGTTTTTCTGAGCTGCTGAAGTTTCTCTCAGAAGCTATATATCTATAAAGTGATCCCTCCACCGGAGGAATTAGAGGTTATCAGGGAATGGATCTAACTGTGTTTCCCAGAAGCCCCTTCTCCACAATCCCTGACAGTCCTTATGTCAACCAGATAGCAATTACCCCCCACCCCGACCCTCCACCCTACCCTCCAACCAAGGGGTAACCATGTAGGTATTCAGAAAGTTTCTCCCTCTTGCAGGAACCCATGATCAGGGCATTGCTGCCTGTGTAACATGCTTGTAAGGTGTGGGTCCATTTACATGAGAAATTTACTGCTCAGTTGACTAATTAGCTGCTCAGTAAGTATCTCAGTATCTACTGTGCACCTCTATTAGGCTGGTGTAAACTAATTTACTCTGCAGCAGGATAGTACTTGTAAATACAGCTCAACATGCTGAGCCTGAATAAACTGTGGAGCTTATTGCTCCAGAGTTAATTGCTTCTGGGCACAGGTTCAAACAGTGCACCCAGGAGCAATTATCTCCAGAGCAATAAGCTCTGCAATTTATTCAGGTGTCAAAATTGCATGTGTAGATAGACCCTGTGTGTATCTGTGGGTGTGCAGTCTTAGTCCACTGAGAAGACAACAATCTGCTATTGCTGCTCAGCTCGAAATTCAAGTGGGAGATGTCCCTGCTTTCGTGCTGAATATCCAAGACTCAACCACTGCTGTTGGCCTTTTTTTTCAGCTAAGCCCAGGCTACTATTAAAATTCCTCCCCTCCTCCATCCAGCTCTACATAATACCAAGATCAGGGTATCTCACCTGAGGGCCAAAGCTGATCTTGTTTTCTGTATGTTGTACTCATATGTTTCAAGACACTGGTGTCTGCTGCTCTTTCATGAAGCTGAGCAGTGCAGATTGTTTTGGAGAAGGTTCTCACATGCATGCACACACACATACACACAACACAGACCATGGGGCTCATGCACATGGAGACTTGGATTTCTTTCTCATTCAGGTGTTTCCTCCTTGATCTAACGCTGGCCCCTCAGCCATGCTTGGAGGACAGAAAGTGATTTTTTATTTTAAAAATAGTCACAGACAGAAGGAAAAGCAGCTCCAGAGCTGCGATTAACCAGCCTGTCCCCAGAGCCAGGCTTCCAGACCCCCCCCAGCAGCTCTGAGAGGAAGCATCAAACAAGGCAGAGGGGGAAGCAAGACATTCAGTCTCTTGGGCTCCCCTTCACTGCTTGACACAGACCTGCTCTTCCACTGATGCTCCTACCACAGCTCCCAACTGGCATCTGCTTCCTCTACCTCCCACATCCTGTGAATGCTGACACCAGCTCTTCCCTGTGTGCTCAACCAAGTAACAACCATCAGATCCACTCTGGAGCAGAGCACTGCAAAAACAAGAAGGGGTGCTTTTATATAGCTCCTGCAGGCTCTGACTGCAATCAGGGCCCTGTGGTGCTAGTAGCAATTTACTGCTTGGTTAGCGGGAACATCTACACATGAAATTAATTTGATGCAACAAACTGGTGTTTACACACGTGCCCAGGACCACAACACATTGAGCCAGGGTGGAGCTGTCAACATGCTGCGGAGGCTGCCCCAGCCAGCCCTGTCAGCATCTACACATGTGTTGCAGAGGAGTAAATAACTTCACTGTAGGATAGTACTTGTTTTGGCCAGTACTATCCTATGACAGAGTGAACTAGTTTATTCCAGCCTAATAGCAGTGCATGCATAGACACTGGCGTTTTATAGAGAAGCTAATTAGTCTGCTTCACAGTAAATATCTCGTGTAGATGTACCCAATGTATTCTATAGATCCATGTCTGCACCATGGTGCAGAGGACTCTCATGGACTTCACTGGGAATGAGACACCTAAATACCTTTGAGGGAATGGGCTTTTATCTCTCTCTGCCTCACTTCAAATGGGAAAATGGACCTGCCTTACCTTATAGGGGGACTGAGGCTAAACACATGCGAGGTGCTCAGATACTGTGGTGCTGGGGACTGAGTGCATCTTTCTACCCAAGAGGATACTTGGTGCCCACACTCCAGTGAAAGTTCAGAGTTCTGGTATGATCACATAACCTAAGGGTGGCCGTTTAAAGAAACCCCCCAGACTCCACTGCTCTGGGGACTTTTGCTGGGGATTATAGAATTGGCTGGGAACATGGAAGCTAAGTAGGTGGGTGCCAACACAACCCTTTAGATCCTTTTAGAAATCCTAGAGCCCACCTGGAATAGTTTCTTGCCTTCTTCCCTTCTGCTCAATATCCACATCTCTGATAACTACTCAAAGGCCATGTGACTGGCTTTATGAGAGTCATCATTTTAAAATGAAACAATAAACCTAGCTTAATAGCAGGAAGAAAAGCAGGGAAAACTGCTAAAAGATCAGAAATTAAAGGGTGGCAGGGTAGCTGTCTGAAAGATTTTGAAGTGCTGACAACATTTTGAAACATGAAAATGCTGCAATTCAAAGAAGCCTCAGAAAATGTGGCAACAATTAGAAATTAGGAGAAAACTCTGCAGGTAACAACCATGGCAATTTTCAACTCAAAGAGAAAAGAAGGCAATGTTTCATGAGTTTTCCACAAAATTTCTCTTGTTTTTATTTTTTTCTTTTAACATCCAAGTGGGGGGAAGCTGGTGGGGAGGGGGTTGCCACTCTTTCACCTTTGCTTTTGACTGGGGATTTAAGGGGAGAAGATTAAGGAGAAGGAATCATGTATTGCAGACAATAATCATGCCACTCAATTAATGCTTCAAAGGAATTGAGATGCCATCAGTAGAAACAGAGGGCATGATGAGGATATTATGACATTTCAAATGCACTAGACTAAACTAGGCTAGTATGGGATCTCACCCAAATTAAACTGGGAATCCAACATGAAGAGGATAGAATCAATGAGGGATTAGAAAGGTTGGGGTGAAGAAGGAAACAAAAGTTTGGAAAACCATGGTGTTTCTGACTTCAGCAGCATTTCTTCTGTTCATCCCAACCCAAATCCAGCCAGGACAGCTGCAATTGTGAGGCAGCTGCAGGGCAGGGGTTAACTCCATGGAGCTGTGGGGAAAGCAGGCAACTGTATGGAGTGGCAGGTACAGTGGGCTTTTGAGGCTCCAGAGAGGAGAGGAGGATACTTGGTATGCTGCCAGGAAGCCGATGGGCAATTGATTATGAATGATGTCCTTAAGGCTCCCTGAATCCCTCTGGAAGGCTGGATCTCATTCCATTCTCTAATATGCTCTTTTCTTTTCTTCTTTCTCTTTTGAATGCAATTTTTTTCTTTTCTCTGAAAGGACAATGGGCAATGAAGAACAAAAGGTAGAGAAGAACTGGAGGAATCAGAGAGGGGCCATGAGGACTGGCACAGAGATGACAGTTTGCACCAAGCTGGCCCTAGTGGGGAGAGATGAGCATGCCAGTACAAGGCAGGCACTGGAAGGGGGAGTCTGTGATGAATTAGGCTTCTTAGTGAACAGGACAGAAGTGAATTAAGTAGGTGCTGTGTAGCCAGTGTTGGAAGGAAAGACCAGCTTCCAAGCTGACGTGTAGATCAGTCAATAGCACCAAGCCGGTGAATGTCACTTCATGGGTTCAGAGTGGCACACCCACAAAATGGACTGGCCACTACTGGTACACCATACCCTTGTGCCATTTTAAACACTCCCAGAACACACCACTTTGAGGCACCTGGGTGGGATGGTGGGGTGTGTTCTCAGAGGGCATTGCAGCAGAATGACTCAAGACAGCACTAAGGGCATCTCAGGGCAAGGATTCAGAACAGGAATCAGACTGCTTGGTCTGAAGCCCCTGACCTCACTATGCTTAGACTGGCCCAGAGTCGTTTAATAGAGAATGGTCCCAGCTTCTAATGCAAACACAGCCTAGATGGATCCTAGAGAATCATTTGCTGTGTAGGGAGAGGGATCAGTGTTGCAAGCTTCCCTACCTGGCAAAGGGATGGAACTGCAATGGGAGTGACTGAATACTCAGGTGTAAGATCTGCAAATTACCTGAAGTTTATTTTCTACCTATGGGGACTTTTTATCATCTTTAATTTTCCCTGAGCCTGAGGAAGGGTGGATGTGCCCAAAAGCTTGCAGAAAAAGATAATTTTTTTTTAGATTTCTTAGTTGATCTAATACAAGGTATCATCTCTGAACCAAGAGTTCTAGAGTTTTGCATTTCTTCAGGTCAGCAGAGAGGCTTCCAACTGAGCCACATGCTTCTAGCAACTGAGCCAAAGTGGAAATCCCCCTCCACTTACAGGGGAGACTGCCAGCCAACCAGCCATGTGGGAACTTCTTGCAGTCTGGGCTGGGGGACATGCGCACACACTAGGTCCAGCAGCCAGACTGGGGGACACGTACACATATTTTGCTAATTGCTTGCCTGCTCAGGGAGGCAGACACAACAGCTGGTGCTTGCTGTACAGATGCCCTCCTGCAGGTCACAGTGCAGGGTGTGCAGGGGAGGCCTTTCTTAATTTAGAAATACATAGATGGCTGCAATGCGGAGTGCAGAACTGCCTGCTCTCCCCCAGGGTCAGTAGCCCACCTCTTAGCTCTGCCCATGACCCTTTGCAGAAAGGTCACACTCACAATCATGCCACCCACAGTAACTAGGGGTGGCTCATTGACTCCCTCTAGTGCAGTGGATTTAATTTTTTTCACCTTTTTCATTTGCAGAACCCTAAAAAAAAGTCAAATGTGGGGGTGGACCCCTTTGAATTGTAAGTGTGGGTATTAATATGCTTTTGATTGATCACAGTAATTTTTCATGGACCCTTTAGACATAGTCTGCAGACCCCCAGGGGTTCATGGACCACAGGTTGACGACTACTGCTCTAATGGCTACAGCTCATATAGAGGTTTTGGTGTCAGTCACTGCCTCTGACCCAGTGGTCCTAGTTTTTTAGGAGAGGTTCATGGTTTTATCTTGCTGGTTTCTTGGGTCTGGATTGAGGGCATCACTGCAAATCCACCAGGGTGATAGTGTCAAGCTGTATGTAGCTGGTGAAGCAGATAGGTGGGATTCCTTCTTGAGCCCTGCTGGGGACCAGGGCAGGCCCTGGAACATGAGATCTGTATTGTAGCTGGTGCCCTACATCCTTGGTCAGAAAGTAATTGAATAATGACAACATCTGTGCTGGTGTACAGCAAAGGGTGTGAGGCTTATACCCTGGCACACAGTCCCTGCTCCCCTCTAGGTCATAGTTTCATAGTTTCTTGGTTGTTAGGGTCAAAAGGGACCTCAACAGATCATCAAGTCCAACCTCCTGCCCTGGGCAGGAAAGAGCACTGGGGTCATATGACCCCAGCCAGGTGCATGTCCAGTCTCCTCTTAAAGACCCCCAAGGTAGGGGAGAGCACCACCTCCCTTGGAAGCGCATTCCAGATTCTGGCAACCCTTACCGTAAAGTTCTTCCTGATGTCCAACCTAAATCTGTTCTCTGTCAGTTTGTGGCCTTTGTTTCTGGTTATTCCAAGGGGTGCCCTAATAAACAGAGCATCTCCTATTTATTGCTGCTCCCTGCCCCCCCAGTGAATTTGTAAACAGCCAAAAGATCTCCTCTCAGCCTTCTCTTGTGGAAACTGAAGAGATCCAGGTCCCTTAGTCTCTCCTTATAGGGCCTTACCTGCAGGCCCCTAACCATACAAGTGGCCCTCTTCGAGACCCTCTCAAGGTTATCCACATCTCTCTTGAAGTGCGATACCCAGAACTGGATTCAGTACTCCAACTGCAGTCTGACCAATGCCACATAGAGGGGAAGTATCACCTCCCTGGACCTGTTTGTGATGAACCTGCTAATGCATGATAGAGTGCAGTTAGTTTTACTGATTACTTCATTACATCAACATCTCATATTCATCTTTAAGTCAACTATGACTCTGAAATCCCTTCCTGCCACTATGCTGCTGAAAAGGTCATCCCCTAATGAAGGTGTGTTTGTGATTCCTTCTCCCTCGATGCAGCACTTCACACTTGTTTTTGCTGAACTACATCCTATTGTTTTCTGCCCACTTTTCCAAACTGTCCAGGTCCACCTGGATTTGATCCCTTCCCACTAGTGTGTTTACTTTACCCCATAATTTTGTGTCATCTGTGAATTTGGACAGAGTGCTCTCCATGCCCTCATCCAAGTCGCTAATGAAGACATTGAATAGCACAGCCCCAGAGAGGGGGTAGCGAGTATGCGGCCCTGGAGCAACCTGAGCCCTTTTCCGCGCTGCACGTGGGCTGTGGCCAGCAGCCTGGGCACGCTGGGTTGGAGAGGGAAGGCCGTCGAGCTGGAATTAGGCACAGACACGTAGCGGTAGTTTAAAGATTGTTTACTTACACCGAGATGGCAGTGGTGCAGGCTGGAAACCTAGCTTGAGTTGCGGTTACAGACAGGAAAGAAGAGAAGCAGACAAGAGTTCTAGACTCGTGAACTCTAGCCCAATCCGGCTGAAGGCTCTGAATGTGCAAGCCCGTCGTCTCAACCGAAGAAAATACTCGTCCGAAAGAGCTCTGAATAAACTCACACGAAGTTTGCTAGGCTCCGTGGGTCCAGTTCTTTTGTGCGCGGGAAGGGATACATCTGGACTGCGCTCGGCGACGGGGAGAGGCTAGAGGTTGATCAGACCTCTGTTGCCTGCTTTAAATGCACTGGGTCCGTAAGGATCCGCAGCGCTTAGAGATCTTCACACAGCATGAAGTCTCCTCCTCCCTTGTTCGTGGAGTCCTCCAACTTGGGCGGAAACCACTCAAGCCTCTTATACGGCTAGCAAGCCAATCACTAGCCGCCACGTGTGAATAATTTAGAACTGGCCAATAATGGGACTCGAATTAGCATACAAATGGCGGGAACTCTTTGCAACGAGCATTTCTGTGCTGCCACAAAGAAATGCACCCTGCAAAGAAAGCTTCAAATTGGCGGGCAAATCTCCCTTGCACCGGGGTTCTCTTTTGCAGCAGAAAACTCCACCGTGCAAGGAAGCTGTAATTTAGCGGGAACAATTTAGCAGTGCCGAAGCACACAAAAACAAAAATCACACCCTTTGGGTTGTGACATCCCCCCTTGCTGAAGGCATAGCTAAATTAGACCGCGCACTCGTCACTCGAGTTATTAAGAGCTCTTACTACGGGTTGTTGAACCAACCGAGTAAACACAAAATTTGCTAACATAAGAAGTTCGTTCTCTAGAGATCGAATCAAATAATAACTAGCACAAATACATATACACATAATCAGATTCATAACAAAGAATTGTACGATCAGGGCTTCAGTGGGCGTCATGGCGAAGTTGCGTATCAGGCCCTCACTCCTTTC
>NW_005841868.1:3692524-3692972 GCF_000455745.1 Alligator sinensis | reverse complement strand
CGAGCTGGAATTAGGCACAAACGCTTAGCGGTAGTTATAAAGATTGTTTACTTACACGAGATGGCAGTGGTGTAGGCTGGAAAACTTGCTTGAGTTGCGGTTACAGACAGGAAAGAAGAGAGGCGGACAAGAGTTCTAAACTCGTGAACTCTAGCCCAATCCGGCTGAAGGCTCTGAACACCCAAGCCCGTCGTCTCAACCGAAGAAAATACTCGTCCGAAAGAGCTCTGAATAAACTCACACGAAGTTTGCTAGGCTCCGTGGGTCCTTCTGCTCACTCATTCACACGGAGTTTGCTAGGCTCCGTGGGTCCAGTTCTTCTGCGCGCGGGAAGGGATACGTCTGGATTGCGCTCGGCGACGGGGAGAGGCTAGAGGCTGATCAGACCTCTGTTGCCTGCTTGAAATGCGCTGGGTCCATAAGGATCCGCAGCGCTTAGAGATCTTCA
>NW_005841868.1:3687700-3692296 GCF_000455745.1 Alligator sinensis | reverse complement strand
GGAAATTCTCCCTTGCACCGGGGTTCTCTTTTGCAGCAGAAAACTCCACCGTGCAAGGAAGCTGTAATTTAGCGGGAACAATTTAGCAGTGCCGAAGCACACAAAAACAAAAATCACACCCTTTGGGTTGTGACAGCGAGAAGCCCCAGAGAAGGGGGCAGTGATTGAGAGGCCCCAGAGGAGGGGGCAGCATTGGGGGTGCGCCAACCTCGAGCGCCAGGGAGGGCGCAGAGCGAGACAAGGCCGTGGAGAGCCTGAGCGCCAGAGAGGGCACAGAGCGAGACAAGGCCGCGGAGGGCCAAGGGAGGACAAGGGGGGCCAAATTATAACAAGGCCCAGACCGATCAGTGTCAGTTCCATCTGCGAGGCGTGGGGCGTGATAAAGAGGTGGTTGGAGCCACGCATAGCCCATAAGGCTAGGGTGGCCTGAAACACCCATTGTACCATCTATCTTGGAGTGGGACCCACCAGGGGTCTGGGAGTCCATGGGGTCAGAGTATACAGCAAACCATGACCAAGAGGGCGTAAAGGCAGCCTCCCATATATATAGATTTTCCATCAAAGACGTGGTGGATGAGAATCAAGGGTGCCCATTGGGCCAACTTGGCACGGTAAGGGGGCCCTGGGGAGATCACAGCCAACCCATAGGACCCCATGCCATGACAAAGTGGTGCATTGCCCGGGAAAGTAAGGCCATGCACGGGGAGGAACCCTGTGTCCCTAATTAGGGAGATGAACCTATGGGCTAAAACAGGAACTGAGAGAGAGCTGAAGGAAGGCAGTGGTAACACAGAACAAAAAGGAGGGCAGAGTAGGAGGTCACTGCCCCAGAGTCCATACAGGGGGAAGCTTTAGGGCCGAACCAGTAAGGGAGTAAGACAAGGCTAGTAATGGCAGAGGCAGAGGACATAGAGGGCCTGAGACAGGAGAATTTCGCTTGGCTATTGCGGGTGGATGAGTTGGAGGAGAGGATGGCTTGGCTAGAGTGGGATTAGAAGCGGCAAAGGCTCAGAAAGAACAAGCGGAGGCAAAGGCTGCTGGGTTAGAACAGTGGGTACAAGCAGGGAAAAAGGAAGGAGGCTCCAAAAAAATCAGGCATTTGCTAGTGGCGGAAGCTGAGAGAACTCGTGCACTAGAACAGCTCATCGTGAATGAAGCCCAGAAGAGCCGGGAGAGGGAAGAGAAGCTCAGAAGATGCAGAGGGAGATGAAAGCATGGACGGCAAGGTCCCCTGAAGCCTGCACAACCCAGGCAGGGGAACAGAAGGAGATGCTGCAGAAGTTGGAGGTGTCAAGAAGCCTAATAGGCATCCTACAGAAAGAAGTTTGCAGCCAGGAGGACTGAATAGAGTGGTTGCAAGATGAGTTGGAGGACTGGCACCAGAAGTGCATACGTGCAGAACATCTAGCACAAGAGCTGTGGGACAAACCGCTTGAAAGCCATATCCAGACCGAAGAAAATGGCAAGGAGATCGCTCAGGAGATGGAAAAGGTAAAAGCTTACATGGCAAATTACGAGGCACTGTGCGATCGAAACCCATCCCTTGAAAGGGAGTTAGAGGCCAGAACAAGAGAGAATGATGGGTTACGGTCCCAGTTACAGAGTGGGAAGGTGGAAAGAGACCACCTTGGAGAACAGGTACAGTGCCTTAAAACCCTCCTAGAAGACAGCTCGTCTAAAGAGGCAGTGACTAGCACAGAGAGGGAGCAGTCACAGCTTCAAATGCAAGCCTTAAGGCAGCAGATTCAGGTCTTGGAGGCAGAAAATAAAATGCTATGGGTGGCAAGCGGTCGGACAGTGACAAAAGGCCAAGATCCTGGGGAGCTGGAGGTGCCAGAGGTACAAGGTATAGCAACTCAGACAGAAGGCTCAAGCAGTGAAGTTCGCAGACGCAATGCGAGAGGGGCTGGAGATGCTGGGAGCCCGACTAGCAGAATGAGTGAGAATGGCTAAGTCTGAATGCCTAGAGCAGCACCAGGAACTCAAAGTAGTGAAAAGGTCCTTGAGGGAAGTGGAGGCCCAACTAACGACCATGCGGCTAGGGGGCCAGAAACCTCCTCTGGCTGCCCAGTTGTCCCTCAGACTGCATGGTGGTTGTTGTGACTGCATCTTCCCCTGCTGCATTCTCCTCCAGTGCTGCCAGGACCTCATATCTGTTCCCCAGGTGATCCTGCAGAAAATGAAAGTACCCATTAATCTCATCCTCTGCAGCAGACCCCTCAGCCCACTACCTCTGACTGGAGTTTCTTCACCTGCCCCTCCAGGGTCTCAAGCTGGGCAAATGTGGGGCAGGTGAGGGGACTCCTGCTCCCCCACCTCCTCCAGGCCTCAGGGACCCCACCAGGCAATCCCCACAGACAGGGAGCCAGGGTGCTGCCAACCCTCCCGAGGGCTCCATCTGGGTGGAGGCCTCAGAGGGGCCCTGGGTGGGAGGCATCACCAGGGCAGGGTCCCTGGCTGCATGGGGTGCAGAAGGCAGAATCTTTTTAAAGGGGGTATCTGCTGTGCAGTGGATCCAAAGAGAAAGGGAAGGGAGGGTGTCTGTGGGCCAGGTGTTGAAACTTAAAGGAAAGGGAGGCACAGAACTCCCATGATGCCTAAGGTGGCTACACCAGCCAGGCAATCTGAGCAGGCTAGATCCCTGCATCCAGGGCTCAGCCAAGTTAGGTCATACGGTGTGTATCTAATAGGGCTGTGCGAAACAGCACCATTTCGTTTTGACCTCTGTTTCATCATTTCAAAGGGACAGTGTTTCATTTTGCTGTATCAAAGCACTGTATTTTTTTTCATTTGGTTGAAACTATTTTGCTGTTTCAATGTTGTTTCAACACGTTTTGAAGTGTTGTCCATAGGCAATAAAGGGGAATCACAAAAATGCCTATAATTTTGTCATTTATTGCCTGTTTTGGATGAAAATTGCAGGTATGGTAGCCCCTTCTGGGAGCATGAAGTCTGCCATGTTTCGAGGAGATATGTGAAGGGGTTTCTGTGAAACTGCACCTCAAACTGTTCAAAGCAAAACTAGTATCACTTGCCAGCAGTGGCAGCCTGCTGTCATCCCGTATGAAGAGCTGGGGGCCTGCTCCCCGCAGGAGGAGTCTGGTATAGCCCTGTAGCCCTCCCAGGGGGTGTGGATCCCCGGTTTTGCATGCAGGATCACAGCAGGCTGCCGCTGCTGGCTGGGGCCAGCACCAGCACTGGGTTCTTCCTGTCGCTCGGCTCAGGCTGTGCCGGGCAGACTCGGGTGTTGGCACTGTCCCCAGCCAGCAGTGGCAGCAGGTTGTCATCCACATGCTCCACAGCCAGTGAGTGTGGAGGTTTAAAAAAAAAATCCCTGCACTCACTGGTGCTGGCAGCGGTGACTAGGGCCTTTCGGCACTCGGGGCCAGCACCAGCACTGGGTTCTTCCTGTCGCTCGGCTCAGGCTGTGCCGGGCAGACTCGGGTGTTGGCACTGTCCCCAGCCAGCAGTGGCAGCAGGTTGTCATCCACATGCTCCACAGCCAGTGAGTGTGGAGGTTTAAAAAAAAAATCCCTGCACTCACTGGTGCTGGCAGCGGTGACTAGGGCCTTTCGGCACTCGTGGCAGAGTCCCCCCATGCAGCACAGGGCAGCAGGGGGCAGTGGGGATCACCCACACTGCCTGGCACCCACACAGCAGCTGCACCATCGCACGGGTGCAGCATTGCCGTGCACTGTCCAGGAGCTGGGGCAGCTCTGCCTGTCAGCCAGAGCTCCCAGTTCAATTCCCCAGCTCTCTGATCATTCCCCCAGCTCTTCCCGGGGAGGCATGGCTTCCAGATCTGCACACAGGGTTTCAGCATGCTGCTGCTGCCGGCTGGGGAAATAATCTAGAGCCCCTACCATTCCCAGCTGGCGGCAGCAGCCTGCTGTCATCCCGCATCATCCGGGGCCCCCACCCCCCAGGAAGAGCTGGAGAAAAGATTGGGGAGCTGGGGAATCAAACTGGGAACTGGGACCTGATCATTCCCCCAGCTCTTCCTGGGGGGCGTGGGCCCCAGGATCTGTGCTGGGTTTCAGCAGGCTGCCGCTGCAAGGTGGGGTCAGCAGCAGCACTGCAGTCTTCCTGGCACTTAACGTGGGCTGTGCCAAGTGGCTGCTGCTGGAACCAGCTGGCAGCAGCAGCCTGCTGAAACCCTGCATGCAGATCGAGGGCCTGTGCCCCCCGGAAGAGCTGGGGAATGATCAGAGAGCTGGGGAATCGAAGCTGGAGCTCGATGTCAATACTAGACGCTCTTCCCTCTCCCTCTCCTTAGTTTCTGTTTAGCTGCAAGCAAGCCCAACTTTGAAACTTGAAATGTTTCAAAGCTTTCAAAATGTTTCGTGTGCCCTCATTTCATGTCAAAGCTGTTTTGAAGCCTTTCGTTTCATTTCGATTTTGCTGTTTTGAGCTCGAAACGCATCGAAACAGGTTCAAAACAAAACACCTGTCAAAATTTCACACAGGCCTAGTATCTAAGCCTCTCACTGTCAGTGACCCACCACTGCTGTACATCCAGCTCTCAGTATTCAGCACAGAGAGAAGAACACTCAGTGAAGAGATAGGATTTTACCCCAAAGCTGTATAACTCCTGGC
>NW_005841868.1:3684483-3687690 GCF_000455745.1 Alligator sinensis | reverse complement strand
GAAGCAGGAGAACTGGAGCCCCTGTGATCACAAGGAGACATCTTACCCCAGGGAGAGGTAGGGGCCCTCCTGGCTCGTTATATCAGGCTTAATGCTGCTAGGAGCCACTGAGTCTTGTGTTCTTGGTGAGTGCCTCAGGTTCCCCTGTGCAGGGAAGGCTGAGGCTGGCATGGGGAGGAACACACAGCTCCCTTCCTACAGTCCCTGGGCTCCCAGGGTTGTGCTGAAAGGGCTGTGGTCCTCACAGGAGCAATCTTAATAGTGCTGTATTCCTATTAGGATCCCTATTTTGAGATGAGACATTTGGGCACCCCTTTCTACAGCAGGAGCAGGGCCTGCCTCACCACCTCTGCCCCCTGCCATTGAGAACTCCACCTGCTCCAGCCCATCTCCTCCCCATGGCAGCAGAAACACCCTCCATGTTCCCTATCTGGCCCAGTGACACAGGCTCAGGCACAGTCCAGGCAGTTGTCAGAACCAAAGAGAGCAGCACACTGTATGGAAGTTGTTCCTCTGGCTCCTGGGAGGCAGGGTCACTGATATCTGGATTGCAGAGCAATACCAAACCCTTCCCTCTGGGTGAGAGGTGGGAGCCTTCATTCCTAAGCACTGAAGTCTCTGAGCTGTCCCTCCATGGCTCTCTTTCAGTGAAGAAGAAGAACTGGCCCCATGCTAGTAAGGAAGCAAGTCTCCTCATCAGAGAGACTTCTTGCAGGGGAATCAAGGACTGAGGCACTGCACATCATGAATGGCAACACATACAGACTCACTGCCCACCATATGATATCCTTACAACATTCCCTTTTCCCATCTGTTCACTGCCTGTCCCATTTGCATACTTAGAGCCACCAAGCCCACTTTCAGCTAGGGAAGGACTGTTTCCTCCAGTCAGTACTTAAGGCAGCTGAGTTTCAAATGACTCAGGATTCAGGATGTCCCCAGCGCTCTGATACACTACTTCCCTGGGACAAGCCCTTTCTCTGTCCATGGCACTGTCCTCTTTCTATACTGGAACACCTCCAGGTTTTCTATGTAGATCTACTAGACCATGAGCATGCATCCCATATCTGCACACCTGGGGTGGGGGAAGTGAGGAGAACTTGGCACCCTGGTGCTGTGGGTCAGTAGAATATGTCACAAGTACATCAGAAGAGTCTGCTGTTGAGTGACAGGTTTCACTGGGCCTCAGCCCTCCCTGGTTTGGCTTCATCCCTGGTTTGGTGCCCAGAGTACTGTTGAACATAAAGAAGCAACACAGTGCATATAAATAGGGTTTTTAATCATTGCTATCTGGTAGATCAGACCAGCTGGCAGATGGGAAGTGCACAGGAGTTAACATGTCCAAAGTGAGAGAGAACAGAAACATCTTTTATACCTTTGTTATATATTGAATAACTATAGAAACAAATCAGACTCTAATAGAAAACCAATTACCCATCACCGCACATCCCCATGTAGGTGTACCCTATTTCCCTACTTGATATGTGTACCAATTAGTTGTCACCTCATTGTTACACTTCCCTGTCTTCCTGGAAGAAGCTTCACTGGATGTATCATTGTCCAAGCGTGATCCGCAAAGGCCTTGAAACTCCCTGCTCATTATAGTTTTTGGCAGCCCTGCTGGGCCTACTATTATCTTATTTTGATGTTTATCACCTTCTAGCAAGGGAGAGAGAAGGGGGAAATTGGTTAGAACCTCATTAATCTAAGGAGGATGGGATGAAAGGGGAGGGGGAATGCTAGATGCTGAGGCCTTGTTGATCCAAGGTTTTGCTGAAGCCTTAGCAAGCCAGTGTCAGAGACACAGGGCTTCTAGTCTATTCAACATACGGCAGCTGGTGGGAATGGGAGAATATGATAAGATGTAGAAGGAGGCCCTCTGAAGGAACAAGGCTAGCACACAGTACTACAGCAATGATCATTATAGAAAATGGATGGGGAGTATGCCCTTGGGTGGACAGCTAGCCTATTAGGTAGATAGATATTTTCTATGCAGGTGTGTTTCTAGCAGATGGTTTTTTGTGTGTGTGTGTGTGTCTGTGCTGGGAAGAAGCTGGTGTCTCCAACCCTATGCGCTGATGCATGGTGAAATATCTTGCTGTGCAGCGACTTTTCAGGAGCATGCTTTCCGAATACTAAAGAAGGGCTGAAGTCACTGGGGCTGCTGTCCTGAGCTGGCTCTCTGGCTGCACACAGCACCTGAGCGCAGTGTGGTAGGGAGGAGCCTGGCACTGTGCACAGGCTGTTAAGCTCAGGGAACCATGTCCTGCCCCTCAAAATGTTTCCCATCAGCCGGCTGCTCATAAAGAACAATGGCTCTGGGCCCTGCCCCCCGATATGGTCTGTCCCCATGTGTCACTCAGGGAGCTCTCAGTGCTATATAAGCTTTGCCTTCTCAGTTCAAACCCAGCTGGAACCTGGAAGGGCCCTATGAAAACTGGGACCCAGAGGCCATGGAGAGAGAAGCTGATCATTTCCCTGCAGTGGAACAGTCCTCTATACAGAGGCTGGGCTGGGCTGGGCTGGGCACCCCAGCCCATCTGGCAACCTCAGGTCTTTGTTGCTTAGGGGCTGAGATGGTCTATGTTGTGCAGAGCCCACTTCAGTGCAGCCAGAGGCAGTAAGTTTGAAAACATCATATGGACTCTTCCACGGGGGTCGGACTCGATGATCTATTGAGGTCCCTTCTGACCCTAACATCTATAACATCTATGAATCTATGCTGACCCTCTTCTGACCTGGGGGACAGTGATCACCAAATAATAGAATTCATCATAAGACGTCGAGTGGGTAAGGTAACTAGTAGGGTGAAAGTGCTAGACTTTAGGAAAGCTGATTTCAATGAACTCAGGCATTTAGTCAAGGACGCACTGCAGAGTAGGAGTTTTGAAGAGATGGGAACCCACGAAGGGTGGCTGTGCCTTAAGGAAATGATCCTTCGGGCACAGAGGGAGACGATCCAGATGCGAGGAAAAAGAGGGAAAGGGGCCAGAAAGCTTCCCTGGCTGATCAGAGAAATCCAGAGCAGCCTACGGGCTAAAAGGGGAGCATATAAAAAGTGGAAACGGAGAGGTTACCAAAGAGGAGTATACCTCCTCTGCTCGCAGTTGTAGGGAGGCAGTTAGACGAGCCAAAGCTACCATGGAGCTGAGGATGGCATCCCAAGTTAAGGATAACAAAAAATTGTTTTTTAGATATATAGGGAGT
>NW_005841868.1:3673204-3683554 GCF_000455745.1 Alligator sinensis | reverse complement strand
CCTAGGAAATTACCTGCTGGGTGGCACGGAAGTGGAAAGGGATCTTGGAGTCCTAGTGGACTCCAAGATGAACATGAGTCGGCAGTGTGACGAAGCCATCAGAAAAGTTAATGGCACTTTATCATGCATCAGCAGATGCATGACGAATAGGGCCAAGGAGGTGATACTTCCCCTCTATCGGGCGCTGGTCAGACCGCAGTTGGAGTACTGCGTGCAATTCTGGGCGCCGCACTTCAAGAAGGATGCGGATAACCTGGAGAGGGTCCAGAGAAGGGCCACTCATATGGTTAAGGGCTTGCAGGCCAAGCCCTATGAGGAAAGACTAGCGCACCTGGACCTCTTCAGCCTCCGCAACAGAAGGCTGAGAGGTGAGCTTGTGGTTGCCTATAAGTTCATCATGGGGGCACAGAAGGGAATTGGTGAGTATTTATTCACCAAGGCACCCCTGGGGGTCACAAGAAATAATGGCCACAAGCTAGCAGAGAGCAGATTTAGACTAGACATTAGGAAGAACTTCTTCACAGTTAGAGTGGCCAAGGTCTGGAACGGGCTCCCAAGGGAGGTGGTGCTCTCCCCTACCCTGAGGGTTTTCAAGAGGAGGTTAGATAGGCATCTAGCTGGGATCATCTAGACCCAGCACTCTTTTCGGACTCGATGATCTATTGAGGTCCCTTCCGACCCTAGCATCTATGAATCTATGAATCTTCTGTCCTGCACAGCTCCATCTGCTCCCAGCCACCCTGTCCCCACTCACACCTCCTTTCTCATCCATTGCTCACCAGTACTCCCCCAGCCCCATTCTGTTATTCTCCATCTTCCTGAACAATGGCTCCTTCCATCCTTCCTTCCTCTTTCTAGCTCCCCACATCGACCTTCTATCATCTTGTTTTCCTCTTGCTGCTTTCTCCTAGATTTATCTTATTTTGCATCTTTGCTAAGGATTAACCTCTTTGGCTCTTTAAAAAGTTTCTGCAAAGAAACTCTGTGTGTGTGTGTGTGTGTGTGTGTGTGTGTGTGTGTGTGTGTGTGTGTGTGTGTGTGTGTATTAGGAGATTCACACCTTCTTTCTGGTCTCTGTGTAATCAAAAAGTGAGCCTGAAACCAGAATCAACAACTGGAGCCCAAAGCAGAGAACAAACTTTGTTTCTGATTGCAGAATTCCCTCTCTCCTCAAACTTCCTCTGCACACATGCATTCACACATATACAAGCATACACACACAAACGCGCTCACGTGCACACACACAAACACACAAATTGTACCCAACTCAGAAAAAACCCAACACAGTGTATCTTCTGATCACTAAACATTTGCTCACACAAAGAAGTAAAGTGTGTAAGTCCAGGTATTATAGTGCCACTTGGTGACTCCTGGTGACTTATGAGGAGAGGCTGAGGGAGCTTTTTAAATTTAGTCTGGAGAAGAGAAAACTGAGAGGGGATTTAATAGCAACCTTCAGCTACATGAAGAGTGGTTCCAAACAGAATGGAGCTAGACCAGGGGTGGGCAAATATATTTTGGCTGGACAGCCACTGAATGAGTTTGATGTCCTCTCATGGGCCACATCTCTCTCTCTCATTCTCCTCCCTGCCCAAACTGTCCCCACATGCCCCAACCCACAATATTTGGCCCTGTCTGCAGCTTGCATCAGCTCCCTCTGTGCACGCTGGAAGTGGCACCATGCAGGCACTGGCATCAGCTGCGGAAGCTGCTGGCAAGTTCCCAGTGGGGACCGGGGGAACTACCTGGGACTGCAGCTGATGTGCTGATGCAGCAACATCAGCTGAGGACCTGGACAGACACCCCATTCCCCACCTGGAACCTGTCAGTAGCATCCACAGTTGATGCCAGAGCCCATCTGGCACTGCTGCTGGTGTGTGAATCGATGTAAGCTATGGACAGGGCCAGGACATGCCCATCTGCCTGGCACAATGCAGCAGCCAGAGCCACCAGCTTCCTGCAGGCCAGATCCCATGACTTTACAGCCACCCACCCACAGGCTGGATATAATCAATTGACAGCCTGAATCCAGCCTGTGGGCCATATTTTGCCCACCCTTGAGCTAGACTGTTCTCAGTGGTGGCAGACCAAACAAGGAGCAATGGTCTTAAGTTGCAGCAAGGGAAGTTTAGATTAGGCATCAGGGAAAACTTTCTCACTAGGATGGTAGGAAAGCCCTGGAGCAGGTAATCCAGAAGTGTTGTGGAATCTGCATCCTTGGAGGTTTTTAGGACCAGGCTAAACAAAGACTTGGGTGGGATGATCTAGTTGGGGATGGTCTTTAAGCAAGGGGTTGAACTAGATTACCTGCTGAGGTCCCTTCCAACCCTAATTTTCTATGATTCTATGATTCTGTGACTCCTACGATAACATTATCAAACACTGAGTTAGTGCTGTGATCTGGCCCCGTTCACTCACCCAGTGTTAATCTGAGTTATGTTCAGTTTTGCGGAAGCCATCCATGTTGGCTGTAATCCTGCAAAGCCACCACAATCTGAGGTGTGACCATATGACTAAGGCATTAGACTGGGGCCTAGAGATCTGGATTCAGATCCTGACTCTACCGTAGACTCTTCCCGGGGCCATTGGGCAGGTGTCTGAATCCCTCCAGTTCCTCAATTTTACCTCCGCAACCTGGGATAGCAGTCCTCTTTTTGCCCAGCTAGTGAACCTTGATTGTAAGCTGTGGAAGGCAGGAAGGATGTGTGCACAATTTCTAACCCAGTGGGGTATTGCCGTGATATTACTAATAGTCTGTACGTGCCTGGTCCAAGCTTCAGAGATAATTCCAAAGGACAAAGATTATTTGAGCCAGGGAAGGAGTCTGGAAAGTGTCATCCCCGTGCCCTGGAGCCTTTTGCCACCAGGCAGGCACAAGTAGAGAGCCTGTATACAGATTCATCCTGCACTGGCCTAGCAAGTGAGGATGCTACTACCCCTCTGAACTCACTGCCCAGGTCAGACTTCTCTTAAATCAGATGTTTACAAGTTTCTCAGCCTCCCAGCAACATGAAAAATTCAAGGGCTAAAGCACAGTGTGCCCTAGGATAAATACATTAGTGGCATGAGCTGTCACCACGATCCCATCTGCTTCACCTGCTCATGAGGGGCCGACTTCAGAGCCAGCAGCAGCCCCATGTGAAATCCCAGCCCTTCCCCACAATGTCCTGGCTCTGGGCCATGGACTGTGTTCTTGCCTTGCAGCCCCTGTCAGACCAGAGGGAGAAGCCACCAGGGAGGCCCAGGGGTTGCAAGCAGGCTGGTAGAAGGGCAGGTGTCCAGCTCCTAGGGCCCCATTTCCATGGCATAGATTGGGGAGAAGGTTGGCCATATGCACCAGGAAGAAGGCAAATGAATCTCATTAATCAGCCCTAAGCAAATGCCCTGATTGGCAACCTCTAAACACCTTGGAGTGCAAGAAGCTGGGAGAGCTTGGGGTGTGAGGGTGAGCAGTTGGTGCAGCCAAAAGACTCCAGATGGAAGATAGCACAGCAGAGGGAGCACACAGGGGAGATGGGTGGAGGCCTGGGTAAGGGCTGGAAGCAGGAATATGGCCTATGGGCAGTGAGAGTCTGGAGCACCCGAGGAGTGACAGTGAGATGCTCTTGCAGAGTCAGTCAGGGCTGGGGACCAGGGTGGGTGGGAATCCAGTTAGAACTGAGCACAGGGCAGGGAGCCCAGAGGGAGCTGGGTGCAGTGCTGGGTACACAGGCAGGACAGGTGCAGTGGGGTAGGGAGAAGTCTGGTTCTAAAAGCAAGAAGTGCCAAACCCTGGGTGTGCCTCACTTTTTCCCTGCTAGCGGGCAGCACCTGTCCCTCCATTCCCTTTGCAGCCAGGCAGGGCCAAGGAAGCATGGCGTCCAGGCTTACCGTACCCTCAGGTTCTCTGGTGAGCCCACATCCCTTCCTTCCCACCTCGGGTCCCACCTGTCCCCTCCCCCATCCTACTCATCACTCTCTCTTCATCCTTAGCACTGGACTTGCTCAGCAGCTCAGTGTTATTTGAATTGTCTTTAAGGCCCTGCTCAAGGCTGCCAGCACCATCTGTCTCCCTAGTGACAAGGGCCTAATGGGGCCTATCAGTCACACAAAGCAAGCTGCTGGCGGGCAACAGCAGGAGAGGTAGCTTTCACTTCTCAACTCACCACAGGTCATCCATCAGTCATTCACCAGACTCAGGGCAAAGGGAGCAGGCTGCAGGGTGGCCCACGGGACAGGCAGTGCAATACAGGCCCTTTGATCCAAGGCCACCCCTTGCCTTGCTCATGTCTTAAGTGGGAGCTGCCACCATCTGTTAGCTATTGAATCACCCTTGGGATGGGTGACAATGGCTTGATCTTAGTTGCCAGAAGATTATTGTCCCTCAGCACACCACCATTTCAGACCTTGTCCTTGGGCCAGCAAACCAAATTCTCTTCTGCAGAGCCCCTGGAGGTCAGGGTGGGGCTGTGCCCTGCTGCTGATGCCCCTGTTTGTCCTGAGATAACACTGTGGAGTTGCCAGGGTTGGAGTCTTGACTCTGTAGGGCTGAAGATGGAATTGCCTAGATCAGGAGTGGGTGGATATGCCGAAAACTCAGACACCATAGAGAACTGATGGGCAGGATCCCATGGGAGGCAAGTCTAAGGGGTAAAGTAGTCCAGGGAAGTTTGACTGCCCCTTAAAGAGACCACATAAAGGGCACAAGAGCATATTATCCCAATGGGAAGGAAGGTTAGGAAATGCAGTGTGACTGGCTTGACTAAACAGTGAACTCCTCAGTGACCTGAAAAGTAGAAAAGTACATCACAGAAAGTGGTAACTTGGCCACTTCCCTTCCCCTTGGCCTCAGGTACCCACTGAAATAAAAATATTCCCTTTGCCTTCTCTATAGAGCTCGGCCACTGTTCAGGACTCAGACTGTCTTTCTTTGTATGTCTGTGCAGCAACTAGCCTCCCCTGTACTGTATCTTTGTCCCCGCACTCCCCTCCCTGTCATCCCTTCTCCCGCCTCTTCCCAGTCCATTAAAGAGCTCCATGTCAGACACTTCCTGGCACTTGGCACTTGTATTGATTTTCAGCAGCAGGAACAACAAGGCTGTAGATTTCTTCTCTCATCCTCCAACCAGGAGACTGAATGTTACTGGTGCTGCAGGCCTGTGCCAGCCCAGCAAGGTAATGACATGGTAATGAGTCACGTAAAACAAAGGGAAAGCTTCTGGGAAAGTAGAGGAAAGGCATTAGTCTGGGAGTTAAAAAATGACACTGGCTTCATGTGTACATACCTTTATGTGCATGCATGGCTGCATACACGTGTGTGCTTGTGCATGCATAGATGTGTATGAATCTATAGGTGAACAGGTGTAAACTTTTATATGTGAATGTGCCACATATGTTGGCAGGCATGTGGGAATGCGTGAATGTTACTATGAATGTCTGTCTGCATGTGTGCATGCCACTTTACATGTGCAGATATGTGTATGTAAGCATATGCATGTGACTTTGTGTCTCTGTGTCTGTATCTGCATGTGGTCATGTGTGTGTGTGTGTGAATTTGTCTGTGGGTTGCCATGTGCATGTACTCACCTGTATATACAAATGTGTGTGGATTTGTGCCTATGCACTGGTATGTGCATGTGCCTATGTGTGTCTATAAATATATGTGTTTGTGTGCATGTGTGTATGCACATGCATATTCATATGTGTTGGCATATGCAGGTACATGTGTGAATGCATCATGTGTATGAGATTATTGCATGGGTTTGTAAATGTGAGTCGGTCTCTGTGATGCCTCTGCTTACTCTGCTCCTTTGCTCTGTGCTCCTTATAGAGGCAAGAGGTAGGTCACCAGGGAGCCCAGTTGGCTCAGAGTGGATGTCTGCTGTTCCCTCTCACTATCCTCACAGGGCCTGGTGTTTCTCAGTTGGCTCCTTCCTGTGGGGAAGGGCAGGATGGGGGGAATGAGTGGTGTCTGAGGTGTTCTAAAATTCAGAATTTTGAGGAGCAAAGGAATGCCCTATCCCAGGGAAAATCCTGGAAAAATTCATTAAGGAGTCTATGTGCAATAGGCTTGCAGAAGGTAGGATTCTGAATGACAGCCAGGATGGCTAAATCATGGGCAGCTCTTGTTTTACCAATCTCATCTCCTCCTTTGACCAGGTAACTTGCCACCTGGATAAGTGAGAGGAGGTTGACATAGTATACCTAGACTTCCAAAAGGCCTTTGATCTGGTATCCCATGATGCATGGGAAAATTAGAGCATTGTGGGCTTAACTGTTTGACAGTTAGGTGGGTAGGAAGCTGGCTGTGGGGTAGGACCCAGACAGTTCTAATGAACAGCTCTGTGTTGTCCTGGTGGAAAGTGGCCAGTGGTGTCCTTCAAGGGTCAGTGCTTGGTTTAGTGCTATTCAACATCTTCATCAATGATTTGGATGTGGGGGTAAAGAGCCCCCCAAGCTTGCGGATGACACCAAGCTACGGGAGATCATAGTCATGCTGGAAGATAGGCTGCAGATACAGACAGACCTAGACAGGTTGGCAAGTTGGGTGGATCGGAACCAGATGAAGTTCAACATTGAGAAGTGCTCCATTTGGGGATGAACAATCCCCAACTATTTACAGACTCGGTGGCTCCAAACTGACTAGCACCATGGCTGAAAGGGACCTAGGGGTAATGATTGACCACTGCATGAACATGAGCCGTCAGTGTGTTGTGGTGGCCAGCAGGGCAAACAATACTCTGGCATGCAGCAACCAATGCATCTCAAGCAAAACCAAGGAAGTGATTCTTCTGCTTTACTCAGCATTGGTGAGACTGCAGCTGGAGTACTGCATCCAGTTCTGGGCGCCGCACTTCCATAAGGATGTGGAAAAGCTTGAGGGAGTCCAGGGAAGAGCCACTCGTATGATCAGAGACTTGGAAGGCAAGCCATACAAGGAAAGGCTGAGGGACTTGGGCCTCTTCAGCCTGAAAAAGAGAAGGCTGAGGGGGACTTGGTAGCAGCTTACCACTATATCAAGGGACTACATCAAGGGCTCGGTGAACAACTGTTCACCAAGGCATCCTTGGGGAAAACCAGGAGTAATGGCCACTAACTCCTGGAAGATCATTTCAAGTTTAACACTAGAAAAAACTTCTTCACAGTTAGAGTGTCCAGACTGTGGAATAAACTCCCCCCAGAAGTGGTGCAATCACCAACCCTGGAAATCTTCAAGAGGAGACTGAATGGTCACCTCGCTGGAGGCACCTGACCCCAGTTGTCTTTCCTGCCTAGTGCAGGGGGGCTGGACCTGATGATCTTGCAAGGTCCCTTCCTGCCCCTAACAAAGTACCAATCTATGAATCTATGAATTGGTCCCCTTCCTGGCTCACACTTGCGCAACTGGCAAGAAAAGTGGGGGACAGTAACTTGGCTGGGGAAACATAGTCAGCATAACAAGAGGTGTGGGAGATGCCAGGGCACCAGATGAAGCAGGATTCTGACCCCAAAGGTCAGTGCTGCCATAGTAACATGTCAGTTATGGGGGCTTGGGGGTGAGCATATTGTAACTGCAAAATAAGCCAGGCCAGGAAAATGCAAGCAGCTGTGCCAGGCCCTGACTGCCTGTGCTGAACTGAGACCTGGGAGGCTGCCAGGCTGAGACTGCCCTGAGGCCAAGTGCTCCCAGGCCCACTTGAGTCCATAATGCTCCTGCCTGCTGCTGGTAGGATGGGTGGTTGAAGAGCAGCCTAAGTTGTGTTTGTGGGTTGACCCTCCTGGAGAATGCAGGATGATGCAGCATCTTGCACTGCCAATCACAGACACTGAGCAAAGAGAATAGCACAAGTAAATGAAAGACTGGAGGCAAAAGGCTTGGGCCTCTACAAGATTCGCCCATACCCTCCACTCTGTTCTGGTTAGAGACCAAGTAACCCCTATGCTACCCCTGAGGATCCAGGCCTGCTGAGGATCTGGTACTGCTGAGAGGTGCTCAGCCTTGATGAGCATACACGTAGGGCCCCAGTATTGCTCAGATGTCCATGTAGCCTTGTCCTACCCAGCCTCCTCAGCTGTGAGACCCAGGGACCCTTTTGAAGGCAGGAACTAATGGGTTGGATTTGCCCTGCTACCTGCAAATATCTGAACATTCATGTCTTGTGTAACTGATGGTAAAATCGACAGCAGTTTAATTGGTAATTCTGATCCTGGATAGACCCGTAATGGTGCTACTAATTGGGTTGTTATAAACTTCAGCTTTATAGCTGTGTAATTAAGGGGAAACACTGTGAAATGTTGATGTCAATGCTTCTCTTGGAATATCACAAGACCAATGGACCCAATCTGCTCTCAGGAGGTTCCTGAATGGGGAATGAAGGAGCCTTAGCTGGTGTAGAAGGGGGCACAAAGCCACTCTGGTGAGTGTGTCCCCTGGTTTTTGACTGTGTGTTCAAGTATCCAGTAAGACTTTGCCTATGGTCACTTGCCTTCCCACACCAGGGAGCCTGCTAATGCATGCAAACCCAGAGCTTCCACTCTGTGCACTCTGTTCTCTACTAGGGGATATTTTTCAGGTCCCTCACTGTATCCCTGGATGGTATCCCTTTCTATAACTGGCCCAGATAAATGGGCTCCATATACTAACTCCCCACCCTTCCACAAGGGGCAAGTGACAGGAACTGCCTCTAGAGCAGTGCTTCTCAAAGTAGTGGTCCGAGGACCAGTGCTGGTCCGCGAGCCACCGGTCGTCGGTCCACAGCAAGTTGCCAGGAAAGAAAGAAATATATTTTCAGAAGCATAACATTGATATGTCATAGCGCCACAGTTCGTACGTTCCAACACTCGAGGTGACGTCACGTTGTGCGAGGTGAGGAAAAGAACCAGCCGTTTCTGCATTTGTGTAGTGCTTTTACACGCAGTTGCTGCCACTGGCTGAACCGGGCACTGGTCCCTGGCACACTGGAAAAAAAATTGCTGGTCTGTCACATCAGATAGTTTAAGAAGCACTGCTCTAGAGGACAGCTGTGGCATCCCCTAGAGGACACTCTGATTCCTGCCCTGCCCTGCTGTTATCTTGGGCTACCATTTCATGTTCACCTGCCATGCCTTGATGTCTAGGTAAGATATGGAAGGCTACCCTCAGAGACCAGAGTAAGCCCTTAGGGAGCTTGTACATGTGGCAGGGGTTAAGTCCTCAGGGTTTTATTCTATGCCTCCTAAATTGAAATGGTGGGGCAAAGAATAAAACCTGAGGACTAAACCATTTCAATGTTTTGGTCACATTATGAGGAAGGGTCCAGAGCGGGGGGGGGGGGGGGGGGCAGCTAGCAGTGGGCAGTGTGAGAAGGCAGCAGGAGGGTGGCTGGGTGTGCTGACAGCTGGAGAAGGCATTGGGGATGGTGCATGAGATGCTGGAAGCCTGAGCAGGCTTAGGGAAGTGTTGGATCAGCACCTGGCTAGCTAGTCGCCTCCCTGGGCTTCCAGTGTCCTGTGCACCCTCCCTGCCACCTTCTCTAGTCACCAGAAAACCCAGCTGCCCTCCTCCCATCTTCCTGCACTGCCCAATGGGGCAAGCCAGCCCATTCCCAGGCGGCCTCCTGGCCGCAGGAGCCTGCTGAAGGCAGAAGCAGCGAGGGCCCCAATCTTTTTTTTTTTTTTTTGGCAGAACCTGCCACCACTCCCATGGCCGGGGGGTGAACTGACAGCTGCATGGTTGCAATTTGCAAACTAAACTACATCCCAGTTTAGTCTGCAATGATGCAAACTCATTTTAAACCCCCAAAACTCTTGCACGTGTACAGTGTGATGCCATTAAGCCATACAGAGTGACATTTTCATCATGTGTACATGGTAATGGTGTCATATATACAAGCACCTTTGGTGCTTCACTCTGTCTTGTTCATCCCTGGGCAGCCTCCTTCTGGCCCCAATCCCCACCTGAGCAAGACATTACGCTTCTGACCTTTCCCTAACATATGGGTTCCTTGGCCCTGCCTCAGTTCCCTTCTTGTCTCCGTGCTTGACAGCCCTGCCTCTGCGCCACATGTCCCAGATCCTCTGGTTCACCCCAATGCCTGGCAAGTGCCCTTGGGCCTCATCAGTACTAAACATGGCCCTATGGGCCTAACTGTGGCCCCCTAGGCCTTGACTGCCTTAAAGAGCTCTCTGTCCTCCTGTCCCTCACAGAGCTCGCCTTTTGCCCCTGCAGACCCAGACCCTCTGGGGCCCAGACCCTTGCTGCGTATGGTCCCCCTTGTCTTCAGTGTCCCATGTCCACCAGGTCTTTGCCCTTGGTTAGACCACTCTATGCCTTTGATACTAGACCTCTGACCCTGCCTCTGTCTTTCTCTTCTCTGTTCAGCTTTAGTCCCACATAGCCTCCTGGGTCCCAGA
>NW_005841868.1:3672331-3673173 GCF_000455745.1 Alligator sinensis | reverse complement strand
CTTTCCCTGGGCCTTTGCCTCTCCCTCAACCAGCACAGCTGCAGCTCCACGCAGAGCCCTTGGGTCCTGGGCCCTTAGAGGGTTCTTTCCCTGGGCCTTAGTCTCTCCTACCAAAGTGTACATCCTAGGCACCCTGCCTGTAGCTTCTCTACTATCCCAAATTACCCGTCAGGCTATAAACAACTAAACTCAGCTCAACTCAACTTGAGGAATCCCATAGCTCCTTCAGTCAGGGTCAGCCTGAGCTTCTGGGTCTGGGTTAGGCTTATATAGCCCCTCCTCCTCCCCTTGCCAGTCACCTAACTGCTGTTCTTCACAGCCAGGGTCAGGGGCTTCCTCTTCCACCCTGATTAATAGACTTATTGCTCTGGCCTGCTGCTTTTCCTCCCTGCACCTGCTGCCTATCTCCCCTGGCAACAGAGTGACTGGCCTGCAGCCAACCTCTCTCTGGCACTGCACTCTCTCAATTCTAGTAGCAGGGTAGGGGTCCCTTGCTGCAGGGCACTGCATTCCCAGAAAGACTGCCTTGAACATGCTTCATCTAGCAACAAACCTTCCTGATCTCGGGAGGTGATGGATTATTATCATCATTATTATCATTTAGATTAGAACTTGCTAGAGGTGCACTGATATATTGGTCTAATACCAGATCGGCACCGATATAAAGAAAATTGATTGTATTGGAAATTGGCCTGATGTGGCTGATAATTTGGCCAATAAATGCCCGTGCATGCGTGCAGCTGCAGTGCAGCATGCAGGCAGTGAGGAGCACAGTCTGGCAGCTTGGAGAGTTGCGTGCAGCTGGTAAGTCTGTTGTGATGGAAGGGGAGGGAAGGGACATG
>NW_005841868.1:3671388-3671804 GCF_000455745.1 Alligator sinensis | reverse complement strand
CCCACCCCCAGCCCCCAGCCCCACTCCCTCCGTCACCAAGGGGGCCTTGATCTGCTCCCCCACACCCTTCCCTCCCCCTCCCCTTCCACCACAACAGATTTACCAGAATCACACAGCTGTATCAGAAATCAGATCAGTATCAGCCTACATGCCTCCTTAAAAATTGGCTAGTGGTATTGGCCCCCAAAATCTCTATCAGTGCACCCCTGGAATTTGCCCTAATGTGAGTGGATCAAGAAGGTTCACAATAAAAAGCAAACAACCCACAAGATGAGAAACAACAACCAAGTCCCCAGGCAATACTCCAAAATGTTAAAATTCCACCCCACCCTGTCCCCTCTGGTTTCCCAGCTTGTCACCCAGGAGAGCAGCCCCCTAGCCCCTGTGCTTCTCAACTGCCCCTACCCCTAAAAACT
>NW_005841868.1:3667720-3671377 GCF_000455745.1 Alligator sinensis | reverse complement strand
AAGAAAACTTCTTTCCTTTCCCTAATCCCATCTTGTCTGCTCACCCACTTCCACTCCTGTGCCTGTCACCCAGGGGAGATCCTTTCCCCTTACTCCAGTGTCCCTCCCAAGACCACCCGCCATCTGCTATGGAGGGTCTGTGGCTGTCCCTAAAAATGCATATTCCTTCCCCAACTGTTTACTTGGTCTAATAAAAGATATCACATTTACCTAAAGAACCTGTCTGCCTATGTCCTTAGACCAACATGGCTACAACAAACAGCCCTACACCTTCTCCACAATTTCCAACAAGCACTTCTACATCCTCAGGTTGTGTGTCCAGGATGTTACCTGTTGTGGTATCTTCCTCCCCAGTGTGAGCATGTATGACAATGGTGAGTGAAAGCACTGCAATGGTGATAGGCATGTGGGTGTGTGGTGCAAACTTTGTAACAGGACTAAAATGGTTTAACTTTTAAAGTGTGTTTTAGCTTGTCAAGTGAACTACAGTGATCACTTGACAGGCTGTTAGAGGTACAGTTATATATCTATTTTATATACATTTATATATATAGAAATAAATATTTTTGCAAAAAAAAAAATGCCCATCTCATGGAAGGGTGCAGTGCAGGTGTCCCAGCCCCCAACACTAGAACATTTAGCTTTAGGGTGCTGTAGATGAGACACAGGCCATCTTGGAGCCTGAGTGTTCTCCCCAGTATAAAGGGAGGTGGCAAGGTTACAGCTCCCATAAAACCCTAGGCTGCCACCTTGTTTCTATCACCAGACCTCAGTCTTGGAAGTTCTTTCTTGGAGTGAAGGTTACTACTGAACATGGTAGATGGGTCTCCTACTCGTTCCCCTCCCAGACACAGACAAAGGGAATGAAGCTGTCTATTGACATGTTCAGCAGCAGAGTTGGGTGGAAAACTGTTTTCCTGTTTGGCAAAGGATTTCAGAACCTGCTCTTGCTCCACCTTGAAACGAACCGCCTCCAAACGTTGATGTTCTCCATGAAAAAGAATGAGAGGAAGAACTCAAGTGCTCCATTTTGGTAATTTCAGAAAGAAATTGTGCCGGGAGGGCTGGGAGCCCTGGAAACACCAGCTGCCAGGCTCTGAGGCTCCCAACACACCTGGTGTTCCCAGGGCTTTCAGTCTCAGTCCTGCTTTAGCTCCCCATGGTGTCTGCTGAAGACACAGAGGAGCAAGCTGACAGCAGTTGGTTGGGCTTCTGTCTTAGCTCTGCCTGGGTTCTGTCCGACCAACCTTTCTTGGAATTAAACCATCTCCAACACTTCTGCACCCCGCTTTCTCCACCCCTTGGCCTGTCACTGAAGGTAGGGCAGGAGCAAAGTACTCAAATATGAGGGAGAGAGTCTATGCCCTTGGAAAATCTGTAGTGGGAATGGAGCGAGGGAGGTTCATGTACACTCTAAGCTCCTTGGGGTAGGAAGCACTAGTTTGTTCTGTGTCTGTATCATCACCATCATCATTATTGTAATCAATTATGGTTGCACTGGAACAGGTGCACAACATGTATGAAAGAATAGATAGATAGTAGGAAAGATCCAAGTCCAAAAGGTAAGATGCACAGCCAGCCCCAGAGACCATCAGTCGTTTTACAAGTGAATGTGCCAAACTGGCCAGAGGGGGGAAAAAGCCAATGAATATTAGGGCTGTGCAAGGCTTCGGACCATGCTTCAGATCCAGAGAAGCTTTGGATGCTTCGGCATCTGAAGCAGCATGTCTGGATTGAAGTGCTGGCTTCGTTAGGCTTTCTGAAGTGGTTTGGAGCTTCTGAAGTGCTTCAGAAAAGCTTTGGAGCCGCTTTGGAGATCTGGCCATTGGGTATAATGGGGAATCAGTGAAATATCTATAACTTTGTTGTTTTTTGTCTAATTCAGATGAAATTTGCAGGGGTGGTATCCTCTGCTATGTGCACAAAGTCTGCCAAGTTTCAAGAAGATTGGTGCAGGGGTTCTGGGGAGCTGAACCCCAAATTCTTGAAAGCAAAACTCGTGTCAAGTCTATGTGTTACACCACAAGTGGGTGAAAACTGCAGGGGTGGTGGCCCCTGCTCAGGCCACGGAAGCCTGCCACGTTTCAAGGAGATAAGTGCAGGGGTTTGGGGGAAACTGCCCCTCAAGCTGCGGACAAGCAAAACTCGTGACATGGGTGACACTGCGTGTGTTAAGGCACAGCAGTAAGAAAGCTACAGGGATAGTAGCCCCTGCTGCGGCCACGAAGCCTGCCAGCTGTTGAGGAGATTGGTGTAGGGGGGTTCTGGGGCCCTGCACCTCTGGTTGCTGACAGGCAAAACTCGTGACATGGGTGCTTGTGCAACTGTATCTGTCTTGGGACAGGGTGTGGTGGTGGGGAAACTACTGCAGGCCTGGCTGCTAAACTACTGTGTTACCAGTTACCAATCAATCATGATTCACTCAGGGACCAGCTCAATACACAGTTGCTAGCTAATGTAACCAGTTAATTAGCAACAATTAACACCTACAAAACCACAGACTAAGAAGAGGAAAGAATCAATATAGACAATCAACTGCCCCAAGACAGAGACAGTCAGTTGCACAAACACGCATGTCATGAGTTTTGCCTGTCAGCAGCTTGAGGTGAAGTTTCCCCCAAACCCCTGCACCGATCTTCTTGAAACTTGTCAGGTTTTGTAACCTCACCAGGGGCTACCACCCCTGCAGTTTTCATCCCCCCTGTGATGTAACACATAGATGTGACATGAGTTTTGCTTTCAAGAATTTGGGGTATAGTTCCCCTGAAACCCCTGCATTGATCTTCTTGAAACTTGGCAGACTTCACGCACTCAGCAGAGGCTACCTTCCCTGCAAATTTCATCCAAATAAGACAAAAAACAACAAAGTTATAGATATTTCATTGATTCCCCGTTATACCCTATGGCCAGACCTCCGAGGCGGCTCCGAAGCTTCAGAGCCACTTCGGCCGGATCAAAGTGGGAACCCAGTCTGGAGCTTCAGATCGGATCCCTGGCATCCAAAGCTGGATCAAATAGCTGCCTACTCGCACAGGCCTAATAAAAATGACAAGGCCCTCAGTACTGGACACTGGGCTTTTTGCAAAATCAGGCACTACAAGCGGGAGAGACATATGACAGCTACAGCCCAGAAAGCTATAGAGAAAAACAGCATACACATAGCCTAGGATCTTTCAATCATTACTGTTCATGAAGAATACACTAGAAGACCTGGCAGGTAGAGCTGTGCGAAGCTTCGGGTGGTGATTCGATTCGGAGGAGATTCGGCCCAATTTGGTGGCAAAATTTCCGAATCTGAATTAAATCAGGGGACCAATTAAATTGATTCAAAGCTCTCTGAATCCTAGGGGCGGAGGATGGGAGAGGTCACCATGGGGGGATCACTCCCATGGCTGCCCTGCCTTCCCCAGCTCCCGGCCCTTTAAAGAAAAGCCCCGGTGCTCAACGGGTGCTGCTGGGCGGGGGTGATCCCTGCTGCCCCCCACTGCCCCACACTGCATGGGGGGGCTCTGCATGAGCCCTCGCCTACTCCCCCAGCCCCCACCCCCCACACGGCTGCCCTGCCCAACGTGGCTCTGTCCCATTAAGAAAAAAAGAAAACGAGAAAAGCCCTGGGAGTCACCGCTCCTGCAGTGACCTTGGGGCTTCAGGGGGCTC
>NW_005841868.1:3649076-3667580 GCF_000455745.1 Alligator sinensis | reverse complement strand
CATGGCTTTTTTTTTAACAAGTGCTGGGAGCTGGGGCAGACAGGGCAGCCATTCCTTGGGCTGAGGGTGATGGGCCTGGCTGATTCAGAGATTCAGCAGCAGCCAAATCTCTGAATCAGATTCAGCTGAATCGATTTGGGACAATGATTCGAATCACTGAATCGAATCACTGTCCCCTGAATTGGCCAAATCTGAATCTGAAGTGAATACTAACCACTTTGCACAGGCCTACTGACAGGGTCGGGGCTAGATTAACCCTTTAGTGGACCCTAGGCAAACAAACTTGTGGGCCCTGGGCCTATTGGCCCCCCACCCCCACCCCAGTGCTACCATCTGTGGGGAGCGAGGCTTGGAGTCATCACTAGGAAGCAGCCACTGCAGCAGCAAGGCTGGCAGAGGGGAGGGGAAGGGAAGGGAAGGGAAGGGAGGTGGACAAGGCCATCCACGCCACCGCCTCAGATGGAAGGACTGGACCCCCCCACCACTCAGGGCCCTAGGCATATGCCTAGTTTGCCTATGCATTAATCTGGCCCTGGACAGGGTGGTTATAGAAATTAAGGAGGAGAGTGCTTCGCTTTGGACACCTGCCTTCCATCTGATGGAAGTGTTCAATTGAAAATGCAAGAAGAGATTAAAAAATATGATCAGTGAGGGTGGAAACTAAAGAATAGTTGGGGTATGGAAACTGTGAGCATAAAACCAATTATCTGTGCTTCACTGGGACCTCATGATGGGGGTGAGGGGGTATTACAATAGCATCTGTAAAGTGCAACTTGTATCTATGTTAAGACCCTAAGTAAGCAACGTCGATGGGTGCATCTAAAGTATTGAGGAAGGTGGTAGGCAGGCAAGGTTCTTTGGGTGAATCTGATATCTTTTATTAGACCAACTTAAATAGTTGTAAAAACATTTCTTAGCAAGCTTTCAGGTTTAAAAATCCTTCATCAGGCTGAGGAAGCCTCTGCAGTTGGTGCATGTGCTGTTCCTAGATGGAATGAATAGTAAGGAAGCCAGAAGCTGGTCTGCATGCAGGAAAGCCAGTCAATGAAGATGTAAATTGAGGAGTCAGTGAGTGAGAGACAGACTGGGGGTGGGAGAGAAAGGGAATGAATGTAGCAGGTAAATAGTGGAGAGGTACCTGGGGAATCAGATGGCAGGCAGGTTGTCTCTCATAAAACCAATGTCTATATTTATTCCATGATTTTTTGTATCCAACAGGTTGATGAAGTGAAGTTCATAGACTCATCTGTGAAAAGTGTTTTGTAAGTTCCCTTTGAGGATTAGAACTGAGAGACTGGAGAGGGAGTGATTGTCTTCTGAGAAATGTGCCCCCACAGATAGTTGGGTATTCCTGTCTTCGATAGATTTCCAGTGTGTGTTCATTTTGGTGCGCAGTTGTTGTTTGGTCTCTCCTATGTATTTTCCATCAGTGCATTTGCACTGGATGAGATATATTACATTTCTGAAAGTGCAGCTATAAGATCCAGGAATGCTGATGGTTCTGTTGTGGGGTGTAGTAATTATGAGGGATGTGGAGATGTGTTGGCAGGTTTTTCATTTCTTGTCATGGCATGGCCTGAATCCATTCGGTATGTTCTGGGCCTGAGATAGCTTGCTTCTGGTGATGAGGTTAGTGAGGTTCAGTGCTTGTTTGAAGGCTAGGATGAGTGGTTCTGAGAAGATCTCTTTAAGAATAGGGTCTCCTTCTAGTATGGGTTGCAATTGTTTGAGGATTTTCCATATGGGTTTGATGGAAGGGTGATATGTCATAATCACCCCTCCCTGGTCTTAGGTCTGGGCTCCTGGGATATAATGAGCTGTCTACAGCAAAGGCTACTTCCCAGCCAGGCTCATAGGAAAGCTGATGTGAAAGAGTACATCCGGAGTGGGTAGCATTCCCCCTGCTCCCATGGCTCCACTCTTCTTCCTGCTGTGTCATTCTTCCAGCGACTTGATGACTTGCTCTCCCAGACCTCACTGGTATTGATCAGACTGTGTCACTGAGGGGCTGATTGCCCCTGCCACTGGCTAATAGCCAGTTGTACAATTAATCAGCAAATTAAATATGAGGGAGAGGCCTAGGAAGAGATCAGACTGCTCATGACCAAGCATGGGAATCTGTCCCAACATCCTGCCAAAACCAGTCCACATGCAATGTGACAGTAACAAGCCAATCTGAAGTTCCTCCTCTGTAACCATCCTGGGAGGAGAGGCACACAAAGATTTGTCCACGTGTGCGCACACACCCCTAAATGCGGCTTCTTCATGTGCACTCTCCATCACTTGTGCATTAAGGCTGCCTTTCATGCACTGTCAGACACTCGTGTGTACTCAGGCCCCTTTGCCCTGTGTTCAGTCCCCCACGTGCCCCATTATGTTCATACCCACTCCCCACCCCTTAAACAGCTAGGCCTCCTCAAACCCACATTTAGTACCCCTCCTCCCCCCACTTTCAGCCCCTGATGAACACACTCAGGCACACACACTTGTATATATGTGCACACAGCCTCCTCTCATCCAAACACCTTCTACTTATACCTATACTGATTGACCTGAAAGAGCTTATATGGTATCACACTCAAGCTCCTCACATGTATACAGTGAGAACCCCCATACCACCCCTGACATACACAGCCACCCCCCTCAGGCACACGTACGCCTCATGTACCCCCAGCCTCATTCTCCCTCACCCCCATCCACACACCACTTCACGAATACTCTCACTGTTTCATTTCTAGTGACCCCCAGAGCCCTGACAGAGGTGATGTGCACAGTGAGAAACTTTCTCCCAGTGACAACTCCACTGCAATCTCTCATGCGGGCAAGGACTTCACCTGTTTGCTCATCTTCCTAGGGTGCAGCACATGTGAAAAGTCCCTGCAGAGAACAGAGGTGCTCAGATTCCTGAGAGACTAGAGCATTTCCCACTTCTTGAACATGGAATTCCTTTTTCCAGCTTGGCGACTTTGCCCCTTGACTGTTTACTATTGGAAAAATGTGGATCCTCTCCTCCCTCTCCCTAGCCAAGGGCACACATTAAAAGAAGACCATGCTGCTGGGATCATTAAGGTGTGTATCCATGCAGCCACTCCAAGGGTCCCTGGACTGAAAGCAGAGTTTTGTTCCCTGTTGACTACCCCAGTTTGATGACATAAGCATCAGCCCCACCATGCAATCTGGCTTCAGCATAAAAATCTGGGGCAACTCAGCAATTAGAAGGATTCCTGCTGTTTTCACTTGAGGTGAGAACTGATGCCTTAATTCTCCATTTCCATGATGGGAACACTAACCCTTTGCTATGAAGAAATGGGTGTGGGGCTGAACCTGCTGATGTTTGGCAGCTGGTCTGAGGCGCTCTGGAAGAGCTGAACCATTTCATTAATACAAATAAGTTACCCAAGTTGGATGCCACAGAGAATCAAACCCAAGACCAGAAGAACAAACTGCTACAGGATGACTTAAGCTCTACAGTCACAGCAGTCACATACCCCTTGGGGAGCAGGCATAGATGAGGCATGGTAGCACGTGCCCCACCAATGGCTTTGGGTGGTCTCAGTATCTGATCTGTACCACAAGGGCACCAGGCTGGAATCCCACCTGCATCCAGCTTCTCTTTCCACTGCGATACCCTGCTATGTATCAGCCCTCTCGGCCGGGCCCTGCTCTCTGGGAGTGCCTATGCTCTATCAGTGCCTTTATGTCAGAATCTCACTCTCACTGCTTAAAGGGACAGATCCTGAGAAGCAGCCACTGCTTCTGATTCAGATGGGAGTCAGGGGTGCTCAGCACCTCTCAGGAGTAGGCCCATGATTTGACAGGCTGGCTCTGAGATGGAAGCAGGCAGGATGGAGCTGATAGATGGAGGTGAAGGGAACAGATCCACATCCAGGCACATGCGCATGTCCTCGCCTTTGGAGCCTGCAAGTGGTGAAATATAGGACAGGGAGGAGGCGAGGAGGCTCATGAATAATTCATGAAAGGAGCACCAGCAAGGTGGCTGCCTTTTAGAATAACAAGAAAAGAATATCAAATTAAAGCCCTGAACCAGCCCATCCTGCTCAGATCCAATCTGTTCTGACATGTACCTGGGCACTTGGAGAAAGACAATTGAAGAGCAACCAGCACACAGATAGAAAAAACAGAGAGAGAGATCAAGAAACCCTCTGTCCATTGCTGAGACTGCTGCTTGGTAATTACATACCGAGGGCTTTGGACTTCAGTGAGGAGAGGTGGGTGATGTGAAATTCACAACCTGAAACAGGCTGATTTACAGCCAGCAAAACACAGGTTCTCGTGTAGTAGGTGGAAGCAGGGAGAGGATCTCTGCTATCATCACATATTTGGGAACAGGAATCTTTTCAACAGATGGAGGAAAATCAGAGCATGAACTTGAGCCCTTACTGGGAACCAGGACATCGAGGCTTCAGCCCTGCCACTGTTTCCCTGCAAAACTGTGTGCAAGTTACATCACTGCCTCATGCCTCAGTTCTGCCATTTGTAAAATGGGGATAATGATTCTGGTGCCCTGACAATGGGGGAGTTATGAAGTGTAATCACTAATGTTTGAAAAGTGCTTTGAGAGCCATTGATGAACAGTGCTAGAGAAGGACAGTGTTATGCCTTTAAATCAGCTTTTGTTTCCTAGTAAGCATTAGTATGAGATCTCCCTGTTCACCAGAGTCTGGCACAGTGGGGATGCATTTTTTCTTTGCAAGCTTCAGCCCTAATACAGGGTCAGAGGTTGGACCAGGCTGACAGGGTTCACATGAGTACCTCCAGTGAGTCTGAATCACAGGGGGGCTTTACCTATTCAACCTACATAGAGGGACTCTTGGCTTCTTTCCTAACTGCTTTATGGATCAGCCAAGGGGACGGTTAAAAAACAGTAACTGGACTGAAATCAGGGCAACCAGGGAGTGCTGTGAAATGAGTTTGTGGAGTCTCAGTCCAGCTCCTAGTAGCCACATCATAAAATTCTGTGTGTGACAGGATTCAGCAGACTGGTCACTGGGTCCCACTCTGTGGGAGTGGGCTGTTCGTATAAGATGAGCTCAGTCCCAGTAGAAAGGGCTGCAGGAAGGAGAGGGAATGGCATGGGGCACAAGTCTCAGAGAAATACCCAGATTCAAATTCTGCAGAGCTCAGGAGTGTGTGGCTTGGGGATCAATCCAAGATTTTGGGAGTATTCCCTTGGGCAGAGCAGTTCAGGCTCCCTCCTTCTTTGTCCAGACTGGTCCAACCGTTCCTAGTCTTTACTACCTAGGAGAGAAACAGGTCCAAAGGGAAAACCTTTGAGTGCTGCAGAGAATCTATATGCAGTATTGTGCCTCTGAGACCTAATCTAGAGATAGTGTTTGCCCCTCCCCAGTCCCAGTTGACTTGGAGGTATGTAGCTTCTAAAGGCTGGGTCCAATGAACACAGTCTGGTCACTGTCAACTAGGGCAGCGTTTCTCAACCCGTGAGTTGCAACCCAAGAGTGGGTCACAAGAATATATAAAAGGGTCATGAACAAACTATAAAAATAGATCAACAAACTTTAAAAAATGGATTCTCTTTTTAAAGGAGAAAAACATGGGAAGCCATGGCTTTTCCCTTGCAGGCTGTCAGTTCCAGTCTGTGAGGAGCTGCTTAGGGCCGCCCCTGCCCCATACACCCACCACCTGCCCCACACATGGGCAGGGGGAAATGGGTCAGGAGTGAGGGGCACTGGGTTGGGACTGGCCATCAGTGTTACAAATGGGTCCTGGTCCAAAAAATGTTGAGAACCACTGAACTAGGGTGACTCAGCCAGGACTGCAATATAAGAGTTGAAAGGCAGCACCAGGACACAAAGGTGCAGCAAGGCAGCTCTATACTTAGGGCAGCTGTCATCTGTAGTAGTAAGTATTTTTTGCATCCCTGTCCAGCAGAAGCAGCACCTGGGGCTGCTCCCCACTTGCCACCCTCTCCCCGTCAGATACACTATTGCCACGACCTCTCTCCTACTCAGACTCATCAATAACCTGATTCTGTGCCTCTAAGCTGCTGCAGTTCCAACCCAACCTGTCCCAATGGGTGCTCTGGTTTTCATGCCTGGGACTGCTTTTAAGATTATTTAAAACAAACTTTGAGCTGTAGTTTACAAAGATTTGTTGGGGGTCTGTCAATGCAGGCTTTGCAGTCTTTTTGCAGCTATTTGCAGCTATGCCCGTGTCCTGCAGTTATTTGTGTTGGTTTGGTCAGAACAACTTCTTCATTTAGAAGCAAACTGGACCATGGGGTTTGCAATTTGCAACTCCTTTATCTAGGAACATCTGGTGGAAATGGAGAAGTGCTTTCTAGCCATGCACACCAGATTCGTTTGTCTATATACAGCTTGAGTGTAAATGCTAATGAAGGACTGGAGAAAACAACCATCAATGAGAATCCTTCAAGGTTAGCATCATCCTGTGTTTAAATTAGCCAAAGCCAGACATAACTGGACATGACAGTAGATGCCACAGAAAGAAGAAATTTATAAATATATAAAATTGATTAGATAGATAATGCATGATGACAGGAAAATGGAGTTATACATATAGGATAAAGAGACAGAGAGATAGATGGCATTTTGTAGATAGATAGACAGACAGACTGACAGGCAGACAGACAGAAACAACAGTAATGACTCAGGAACTGTCCCATATATCATATCCCAAAGACGGCAATAAATTGCAGGTCAGATTCTCACAGGAGGGCACTGGGGGTGTAGGGCTATGAGAATGTCCACTTTCCCTATGTCCTTGTTCATACTCTACTTTCTCATTCACTGTTAGAAGGCGCAGTCATTGCAAGTGTATTAACATGGACACAACTCAGTAAAGAGATTCTCCACTATGTTAATATGCAATAGGCAAAAGACAAGGGCCAGGTTCCTCCCTACAATAGCCCTAGGGCCCATTCAGGGACAGAGAGGTGATAGACTGTACCTTCTGTATGCATCACCCCCACTGCAGGGAGTATGATTACCAGGGTTGTGTGAAATTTTGACCGGTGTTTCGTTTTGAAGCTGGGCTTGCTTGCAGCTAAACAGAAACTAAAGAGAGAGGAGGAAAGGACAGCTGTGATATTGACATCTAGCTCCCGGTTCGATTCCCCAGTTTTCTGATCATTTCCCCTGCTCTTCCCAGGGGGCGCAGTCCCCCAATCTGCATGCCGGGTTTCAGCAGGCTGCTGCTGCAGGCTGGGGCCAGTGGCAGCCTCTCGGTGCAGCCTGCGCCAATCGCTGAGAAGGCTGCAGTGCTGCCACTGGCCCCAGCCCGCAGCGGCAGCCTGCTGAAACCCAGCGTGCAGATCCGGGGCCCTGTGCCCCACAGGGAGAACTGGGGGAACAATCAGAGAGCTGGGGTATCAAACAGAGGCTGGGGAATTGAACAGGGAGCCAGGGAAACGTTCACGTCCCTGAACATTCCCCCAGTTCCCAGTTTGATCCCCCAGCTCTCTGATTGTTTCCCCCAGCTCTTCCTGGGGGGTGTGGGCCCCCAGATGTTGTGGGATGACAGCAGGCTGCCAATGCCAGTTGGGGATGGTGACGGCTCTGGGCTATTTCCCCAGCCAGCAGCAGTAGCCTGCTGAAACCCCATGCGCAGATCTGGGGGCTGTGCCCCTGGGGAAGAGCTGGGGGAATGATCAGAGAGGTGGTAAATTGAACCGGGAGCTCTGGCTGACAGGTGCAGCTGCCCCAGCTCCCAGACAGTGGTCAGTGCCCTGCTGAGCCACGCTGCACCCGTACGATGGTGCAGCTGCCATGTGGGTGCCAGGCTGGGGGAGGGTGATCCCTGCTGCCCCCCCACTGCTCTGCGCTGCATGGGGAGGCTCTGTCATGAGCACCCAGAGGTCCCAGTCACTGCTGCCAGAGCCAGTAAGTGCAGGACTTTTTTTTTTTTAAAGCTCCACACATCAGCTGCAGAGCATGTGTATGACAGCATGCTGCCGCTGCTGGCTGGGGCCAGAGCCAGCACCTGAGTCTGCCTGGCACAGCCTGCGCCAAGCACCGGGAAGAACTCAGTGCTGGCACTGGCCCAAGCCAGGGGAAGCAGGCCCCTGCATCTGTATACGGGGTGACAGCAGGCTGCCGCTGCCAGCAAATGATACTAGTTTTGCTTTGAACAGTTTGAGGTGCAGTTTCACAACTCCCCCTGCACCTATCTCCTTGAAACTTGGCAGGCTTCATGCCCTGAGAAGGGGCTACCATTTCTGCAGTAATCATCTGAATCAGTTAAGAAATGACAAAGTTATAGGCATTTTTGTGATTCCCCATTATAGCCTATGAGCAAAACATTGAAACGTGTTGAATCAGTGTTGAGACAGTGTTGAAACAGCGAAACAGTTCTGATGAAACAAAATGGAACAGCACTTTGAAACAGCAAAACGAAACACTGTCCCTTCAAAACAGCGAAACATAAGTCGAAATGAAATGGTGCTGTTTCACACAGCTCTATTACCCCAGCCACCCTCCTCCTGCCACAGAGATGTGACCCCTCTCTTGCTTGCTTTATCCCATGCTGTAATGACCCCTCCACTGACAGGAGGAGTGTGGACTCCTCCTGTGCCCAGCATGGTGGAAAGTGTATGTAACTACTCTTAGGACCATGGAGCAACTGTATGCCTCACTCTGACTGAACCTAACAGCTCTGCACCACGCCTTGAAGGCTACCTAAGCAGGCTGCACTGGCCTGACAAGTGTGGAAGGGGAATTCCAATGCTTTGCTTTTTACCCAGGAGCACAGGCCATGCCAGAGTAGGCTAGACCTGATTCCCATCTAGCCTGGTCTCCTTTCTCTGATAGTGGCTGGCACTAGATACTCCAGACACCAGTGTAAGAACCACAGGCAGTAAATGTGGGTGAATCTGACCCTCATTTTTGTCTTAATAGAGGTTGGCTTAAGCCCTGGTACTGAATATTTAGGAAAGCTGACTTTCACAAGCTCAGGAGGTTGGCTGTTGAGGCTCTGAGAGTTCACAATCTGTCAGGGAGGGGAGCCCATGATGAGTGGTCACTCCTTAAGGATGCAATCCTAAAAGTACAAGGCAAGTCTATTCCAGCCCATAGGAGAGGTTGTAAAAGGTCTGGGAGACTCCCCTTGGCTCAGTAGGGAACTCATGAACCTCCTTAATCTTAAAAGAGAAGCTTATAAGGGTTGGAAGATGGGAAATACCGCTAAGGAGGATTATGCATCACTAGTCTGTACCTGTAGGGAGTAAACCAGAAAAGCCAAGGCCAAAACCGAGTTCAAACTGGCTATGGGCATCAAGGGCAATAGAAAGTCCCTTTTCAGATATGTGGTAAGTCAAAAGAAAAATAAGGGCAACATTGGACCCCTGATGAACCAAATGGGGCAGCTGATAACCAACATCCAGAAAAAAGCTAATCTCCTCAATGATTACTTTGTGTTGACTTCCCACCAGCCCAAGGGGATTGCCCAGCCTGACAGGACACAGGATTACTAGGGTAAGGGCAACCACACACCTACTATTGGCAAAGACCTTGTGAGGGAACACCTTGAGAGGCTGCACACCCACAAGTCAGCAGGCCCAGACAGAATGCACCCAAGTGTGTTAAAAGAGTTGGCTGACATCATATCATGATCATTGGCAAGGATATTTGAGAACTCATGGTGCTAGGGAGAGGTCCCTGAATATTAGAAGAGGGCCAATGTGGTGCCTATCTTCAAGAAGGGAAGGAAGGAACATCCAGGGAACTACAGGCCAATCAGTTTGACCTCAATACCTGGAAAGATCTTAGAAAAACGATTAAGGAATTCATCAACAATAGGCTAACAGAAGGACCCATTCTGAGAGAGAGCCAACATGGCTTTGGTGCGGGTAGGTCATGCCTGACCAACCCCATTTCCTTCTATTACCAGGTGATGTGTCACCTGGCCAGGGGAGGCATGGCTGATGTCATTTACCTGGATTTCACAAAAGCCCTTGACTTGGTCTCCCATGATGTCCTCATGGTAAAATCGAGGAACTGCAGCCTTGACAACCTTCCAGTCTGATAGCTGGGGAACTGGCTCCATGGTCAGACCCAGAAGGTGATTGTGTATGCAACTGAGTCAACATGGCACATGGTGAACAGTGGCATCCCCCAGGGTTCAGTACTTGGACCAGTACTCTTTAATATATTCATAAATGATCTGGATTCAGGTCTCAGAAGTGGACTGGGTAAGTTTGCATAGGACACCAAATTATGGGGTAGTGCGACCACTCTGCAGGATAGGCTGGGGATTCAGGCCAACCTGGACAAGCTTGCAAGGTGGCCGGATCAAAACCTGATGGCATTCAACATAAAGAAATGCAAGGTGCTCCACCTCAGGAGAAAGAACCCACATCTTACCTATAGGCTCGGCAGTACTACGCTCACTACCACGATGACCAAAAGAGACTTGGAGGTCATGATTGACCACAAGATGAATATGAGCCACCAATGCAATGCTGCAGCCAGCAAAGCAAATAAAATTCTGGCTTGCATCTACTGATGCACCTCAAGCAAGACCCAAGATGTCATTCTCCTGCTTTACGTGGCCTTGGTGAGGCCACAGCTGGAGTACTGAATTCAGTTCTGGGCTCCACACTTTAAAAAGGATGTGGAGAAGCTGAGAAAGTCCAGAGGACAGCCTCGCACATAATCAGAGGTCAAGAGAGCAAGGCTTATGAGGAGAGGTGAGAGCCATGGGACTCTTCAGCCTGGAGAAGTGTAGGCTTAGGTGCAACTTGGTGGCAGCCTATAAATACATAAGGGGTGTGCATTAGGATCTGGGAGAACATCTGTTCACCAGAGCACCCCAAGGGAAGACAAGGTCTAATGGTCACAAACTTCTGGAAGACTGTTTTAGACTGGACATAAGAAAAAAGTTCTTTATCGTCCGAGTCTCCGGAGTCTGAAGTAGACTCCCTCCAGAAGTAGTGCAAGTATATACTCTGCACACAGTCAAGAAACGTTTGGATGATTATCTTGCTGGGGTCATCTGACCCCAGCTGACTTCCTGCCCTTTGGGCAGGGGCTGGACCCCATGATCGTGTGATGTCCCTTCCAGCCCGAATGTCTATGAAATCTATTTAATGGCCCTTGCAGAACTGCTGTACCTATTGACTTAGTAATGCTGGACAGTCTAGTTCTTTCTGTGACTATCCAATCCTTTCTGAATCTTGTTATTTTTCTGACTTCAGTGACTTCCAGGGACTGTGAGTTCCACATCTGATTCACACACTGTGGAGATTTATTTCCTTTGACATGGGGAGCTTTTCATCTCTTAATCTCACTTGCGCTCCTCCTGTGCTGCCATAGCTTGTGTTCTATATTTTAGCTGAATGTGCCAGCATTGGAAAGGCTGCTGACTAAGAGTTACTTTTAAAATAAAAACTAATACATTTTATTGAGGGACTTGCATCAGGGATCATAGTTTTGAAGGTCAGACAGTGAGGGTCCATAGACTAACTCAAACCAGATTCCTCCAAGGTGACTGGTACCTGCAGCAATGGATGTATCTCAAGACATTTTCAATCCTGTTTTCTGTGTTCTTCACCTTTAAATTTCTAAGGTGCCCCCTGCAATCAGAGGTAGCTGCCATTTTGTCAGGCAGGGCTGAACAGATAACCAAGGAGCTGCACACACTGTGCTCTGTCAGTGATATTACCTTTGTCATTAAAAGACAGGCAGACTGAAAGATGTTACTCTAGTGTTTGGATAAATATTACTTCTCTGAAGAAGAAAGTTTGCATTGTTACAGCTGTAAGAAAGCAGTTATCTCTGGAACGGAATACTGGCTCTTAAACCAGTTATAACAAACTACATAATAGTTTGAGATTAGGTAGTGATGTGGGGTCCCCATTTAACAGAAATAATAGATTTCTAGGGAAATAGTAAAGAATAGAATTGCCCACTTTATCAGGACGCCAGGATCAAAACCCTGTAAAATCACCTTTGGATTATTAATAATCACATCAAGTCAGGGCGTTAAGTTCAGACCTACCCTGAAATAGTGGGCATTGTCTCAGTACTGATTTGCGGGGGAAGAGTATATCTGCGGCATCATTTGCTCCCCTTCCACAGCATGGGGGCTTCACATAAGGATGGTTCCAAGGACCATTCCAGTCCAAGGCAGTGTGGCTGCAGCTTGGAAATGGAAAGGTTACAGGACACCCCTGTACTATTCAAAGGTTTTGCTGCAGACTGGGGTATTAACAACTTTAAGTGTTCCAAGCCCATGCATGCCCTAGCAATCCAGAGATTGGCTTCCAATGACTAGATTTAAAAATACCATAAAAGTTTGGGGCTGGAAGGATGAATTTGGCTGCTTGGTTATTGAGCCTCTTAAGTACACCTGTCTTACCCATTTGACACTTTTCTGTGCAGCCACAGAGGCTAGGAACATCTTTTTGTTTTTGATGAGAGCTGAGATTCTCTCCCACTGTGCTGGGGCTTTAAGAGAAGCATTACATATCCCATGATTCGGCATCCAATCACAAAATAGGCAACACAAATTCCATGCACTTTCCCAAATCTTGATCCCATATTGGCTGGCCAAGTGTTTGCAGAGCTGGTTAAAAATCTTCTAAAGGAAAAGTGTGCCAAGAAATGCTGACAGGATAGTATTAATGCGTTTCAAGAGCACAGGAACTCTGGATGGAGACCAGGTGGTCTGGCCAGGTGCTGTTTGCCTGGTTTCCTGCCTGCTCACCCACCCATGCACATACCAGCTGGAGGGCAGTGGGAAGGCTGCCCAGCTCCCTGGGCAATCAGGCTCCTAGGCTCCAATTTCCGGCATGGCCAACTCCATACTGGACCAGTGCTGTGATCTGGCTGCATGGTAGGTAGGCAGCTGGGCAAAAGTCTGTCTGGCTTCATGGCTCACTTGCTGGGTACCAGAGCTTCTGGTCTGCCAGCACAGAAATTTTCAAAGTAACCCATTTTGGTGACAGCTCAAAATATTGCAGTTAAGTGCACTGACCCCCATTGTCTGCTGCATGGAGGTGCCCTGGTCTGAGGACTCAGAACAGGGCAAAGGCAGAGAGCTGCTTTGCTCCACAGAAGCACCCACTGGCACTTCTTTTCTGGAAGTGCCTAGGCTTGGCATTCAGTGGAGGTAGCAATGGGAACTGGCATGGAAGGAATAAGTCTCTGCAGCAGCCTCCTCTTTCTTGACATAGGATATTTGTGCCTAAGTACCACAGCTCTTTCTGGTAGCTCCTTTGCATCTAGACCCCTCTTGGATGTGGAGTCAATCCTCAGTTGTTTTAGAGGGACCATTGCCAGTGATGGGGGCTTCGTTCCATACAGGGGCCCCGGGTGGTGCAGCTTCTATTCTGGTCTTACCAACACAAAAGTGATAACACAGTTTCCCTCATGAACTCAGGCATTGTCATGGCGGGGCAGTAGTTTGGAGGCCTGTTTTCTCCTGTTGATTCAATGCATGACTGGAAGGAACTGCTGTGTTTCAGCTATCCCATTTGCAGAATGCAGCTATTTATCCATGTTGATAGAGATCTCTGGCGCTCTTGGATGGAAGCTGTCATTTTTCTAACTACATAGGTGATATTTTTGGCATTCATGTAGCGGGTGTGATTCTATCCCCCCCATCACACGGACACATATATCTGCATGCATAGCCTGAGCATGCGCAGTAGACTGCCTACTAGAGCTGTGTGAAATGGCACCGTTCCATTTCGACTTGTGTTTCGACGTTGCGACGGAACAGCGTTTCATTTTGAATTTCATTTTGATTCAAAACTGCTGTTCTGTATCGTTTCATTGAAACAGTTTTGCTGTTTCAATGCTGTTTTGACATTTTGCCCATAGGCTATAATGGGGAAGCGCAAAACAGCATGTAACTTTATCATTTCTGTCCTGATTTGGATGAAACTTGCAGGAATGATATCTCCTTCTGAGGGTATGGAGCCTGCCAAGTTTCAAGAAGATAGGTCGGGGGTTTCAGGGAAATTGCACCTCAAAGTCTTGAAAGCAAAGAACTCATGTCACGTGTACGTGTTAAGCCACAGCAGGGTAAAACTGCAGGGATGCCAGCCCTTGCTGAGGCAATGAAGCCTGCCAGCTTTCAAGGAGATAGGTGCAGGGGCTTCTGGGTTTTGGGGCCCTGCACCTCTGGCTGCTAACAGGCAAAACTCGAGACACAGGTGCTTGTGGGATTGTGTCTGTCTTGGGGCACAGCAGGGTGAAAACTGCAGGCCTGCTAGGCCCTGCTGTGGCCACGAAGCTTGCCAGCTGTTGAGGAGATTGGTGCAGGGGGAGTCTGGGTTCTGGGGCCCTGCACCTCTAGCTGCTGACAGGCAAAACTCGTGACATGGGTGGATGACACTGTGTGTGTGCTAAGGCACGCCCTCACTCAACTGGCACCAAGGCAGGAAGCAGGGCAGTTCAAACAATGCTGCCTTTTATGCAGTTTTTCCATCCCTCCCCCAGAGCACTGGGGTTGGAAGAGACTTCAGGGAAGAATGACAGTCACCGGCCAGCTACACAGTCTATAATGAGAGCAGTCCTTCCCCCCACCTTCTCCACTCTTCCCGTTCAGTCTCCTTACTTTAGTTTCTGTTTCCCTGCAGGCAAGCCCAGCTTGAGCTTTGAAACTCAACACGTTTCAACTTGCCTCGTTTCGTTTTGAGGCTGTTTCGAAGCTCTCTGTTTCGTTTTGATTTTGCTGTTTCGAGCTCTAAACAAGCCGAAGCAGCTTTGAAACAAAACCGCTGGTGAAATTTTGCACAGCCCTACTGACTACCCACTGGCCAGGCAAAGTGCAGTGTCTAAGCTGCAAAGGAAGCTCCTTCTCCCTTCCCCCTGTTTCCCTCTCGCACACATTCTATGTCCTGGCCTTAAGATTAGATGTGTGTGTACATGCCTAGTCAGTGCGTACCCTCCTGCATACACTCAGTCCATGTGCACACTTTCACAATGCAGGGGCAAGTGCCAAAAACAGATTCATGGCTAGAAAACTGCCCCTTAGGCACACAGAAGTAACAAGAATTCTGCCCTTGGCCTCCTTCTGCCTCTGTAAAATAGAGATAACAGCAGTGCCCCATTTCACCTGGTGTTGAAGGTACCAGAAAATGGATGGGTATACAGATCAACATCAGCCATAATGGAAATTACTGGAGAACTCTGCACATTAAACCTTTCTAGCCTAGGCTTTCTCATAGACTTGTTTTAAATAGGAAAATGCTCTTGCTCCTTTGTATGTGTTGCAAGATAGGTAGGTCTGACGGAGGGAACAAGCACAGGTAAGTGACAAGACAGCCCCAAACATCTAGGCCAAGATTTTCAGGAGCAACAAGTGTCTGTGGATATGTCTGCTTATGGGTGTCAACCTAGAGATGGCATGGAAGTGTTTCATTTCCAGCACAATGGGTGCTCAGGACTTCTTTGAAATCCAGCTCATTTTAGATGTATCAAGTTAGACTCCCCAGATTACCAGTGAAAATCTTGGCCCTGTTGCACTTGCCTTTGCCAGGCTGCTGTTTGCAACCAGAGAGCTAGTATTTTCTAAATGAACTGCATACATATGTAGCCATCAATTATTTACCTTGTACACAGTAAGGTACAGATGGTTTGCATCCGGTACATTGTGTTTGTGCAGAGCTTTGGAAGTGTAAAGAGCCTGCTAAGCACTAAATCTTATTATTGGGTAGGTTTAGGTTTTAATACCATTGAAAAGGTCTCATAAAAATCTATTATAAAAGACAGAGTGCAACTGCATTCCCCCAGCTTGGAATGCAAGCCCCAGGCTGTTTCTGTGCTTGGGAGATGTAAATGGCAATTACTTCTGTGCTTTCTCCCAGGTTGCCCCTCATGCTTGGGCAGAGCTCACTACAAAGTCCCCATTGCTGCCCTCCTTGAATCTACCCTTAAGTCTCTCCAGGTAGAGCCAGCCTTAGGGAAAACGGTGCCCTGAGTGAACTTGTATTTTAGCAGCACCCTCAACTTCCAAGTCAGTGGTGCTGTTACAGGCAGAGGCAGACAGGCAAGGGTGCAGGACGCAGTATGGCAGGGAGATAGTATGGCATGGGGTGCCAGGCAAGCAGGTGAGCAAGCACTACTGCTGCTACGCAGGAGCAAGGCAGGTAGACTGGATCATGTGCCGCCCCGCTTGCACATACCCGGCCCAGCTTCTCCTGAGCAGCCCCTGGAAGCAGGGGGTAGGTTGGGCTGGGCATCGCTCCTCTTCAGCTGGGGCAGGGCAGGAAGGGGTGGGGCAGGGCAGGGCAGAGGGAGAGCACTGCTGTGAGCACAGGCTGCTCGGATGTGTGTGGACGTGTGCTTGTCTGTAGCGCATCTCCCCCGCCCGACCACAGTGCCTATCACCTACCCCTAAGGTTGGCTCTGTTTCCAAAGAAGAACTTGACAAAGGTTAGGCAGGCAGTGCACTGAGGCTGATGGCTCCCACACTGTCCTGCTCCTGTCTCTGTCTCTGCTGCTGTCTCTTGCCTTATGTTTAGTTTGTAAACACTTCGCAGCAAAGACCATCTTTCTGTTTTGTGTCTGTACAGTGCCTAGCACAGTGGGGTCCCAGACTGTAGCAGAGGCTCCTAGGTGCTACTATAGTAACAGCAGCAGCATGTACGAATCTGGTTTGAAATGGCTGCAACTCCCACTTAAGTTAGGGGGAGCTACACCAGGCCCAAATGTTTATTATTTATTACAGCAATATAATGTGGTTACACCTCTACCTCCAGGTCAGGATCAGGGCCCCTTTGCCCAGGGTGTTGCACAAATGGAAATCCCCAGAGAGCTCACTGCTGGATCAGTGCTGCAGGGAAGGACACAATCCCTGCTCTGAGGAGCTTAGTACATTTCCATCTCGAAAGCCAGACTACTAAGTATTGGCATGAGGGAGGAGAAGTACAATGAGATGTGCAAGTTAATCGACTGGCGTGATGTCTGCAAGGGCCAGATGGAACTGCGGTGAAATCTAAGGTTGCCCCACAGCTGGCACAGAGCCCACCACGTGCCTGAATCACTGTCTGTGCTCCTGCTGGGTGAGTTATGCTCCAGTGATACCAGCACGATACCTGCTGTGTGCTGATGGCAGAACTAACGTGGTTAATGTCTGCAAATATCCACCTGTTCTGGGCAATGTGTCCTGTGCCCCTTTAATAATTGTTACAAAGAGAGACATGGCTGCTGTACTCCATTAGTAGATCGCTCCTTTCTTGTTTCAATGCACATGGCACTGTCAACCCAGTGGCACTTGCCCACTTCTCCCCGGGACATGCCTGGATGAGTTTGTGACAATGGCTGTGCTAACCAGGCTCTGCTGAATGAAACTCTGCAGTCCCTCATATTTCCTTAAGACAGACCTGATGCCATATTCCCTGGCCCTTGCTCTTGCTACCACCTCCCTGCCTTGGATCTGGGGTGCCATGTCTGTCATGCCCTCTTTCCTAGAAACTGTTCAATCTGCAGCCCTTGCATCACTCTGGGTGTGAGCTCTCTGAGTTCCTCCTGCTCTTACATATCAATCCAGCTGCTGCCTAAATTTTGCACCACCTATCACAGATGATGCTGTATTAGGTACCCTTTGCTCTGAATGTAGGGCCTGACTGTCAGGTTTGCTTAGCATGAAGCAAGTATGAAGCAAACCTGGTGAAGGCAACAGGAGCTGCAGCTGTTCAGTCCCTCTGAAAATCAGATAATTTATTTGGGTTTCATCCATATTTGCAGCTTAAAAGGCACGTAGCATTAGAGTCAGCATCAGCCACAAAAATGTCTGTGCAATCTGTCCTAGGACAGCACTAGTGAAATAGTGCAACTTGCTAGCAAGTGTGTTACAGAAAGCTTGAGTTTCACAAATCCAGGCAGCAAGGCTGACTTGTCTTAGTTCTGGAGAGTGCCTGGTTCAAACCCTGGTGATTCAGCCAATGTAGCAGCTCTCACCATCAAAATGCTATGGATCCCAATGGGCCTGGCATTTCCTACACTAGTGGGACCTAAGAATGTTAATGCCCCTTAATCAAAGGGTTGCTTCAGACCTATGCATGGGTTAGTGCCACTTAAATTTAGGGATTCATCTGGGATTTAGGTGGCGTGTAGGTCTTAGGATACATTGTGACTGCAGTGTAGCATAGAGATAACTGAGCTAGCTTTATACTAGCTAGCTTGTGTATATATGGCAGACTAGCCATGGCATCAGGTGCTGGTACACATGACAAAAAAATGCCCCGCCTTTTTTTTTGTGGTTTAATCATGTCACACTTCACACATACAGGGGCTTTTTGTGATTTAAATTAGTTTTTTACATTACAAACTAAACCATCCACGTGTAGTTTAGTTGCAATGTAGCTACTTGTAATGTTGCAGCCTTTAATCTGACAGCTCACCCCTAGCGGTGGGAGGGGCGGGCTGAAGGTAGGAGCAGCAAGGGGCCTGATGTTTTTTTCCCCACCTAATCCAATGCTTCCCTGAGCCCACCTGGGCTTCCAGCACATTGTGCACCATCCCTGCTGCCTTCTCCAGCCACCAGTGCACCCAACTG
>NW_005841868.1:3636874-3649045 GCF_000455745.1 Alligator sinensis | reverse complement strand
TCCCCTCCACTGCCCCAGAGGCAAGCCAGCCCATACCTGGGCAATCCCAGGTGGCAGGAAGGCATCAGGGACAGTGAATGGGGTGCTGATCCCCAGGCAGACTCAGGGAAGAATTGGATCCAGTGGGTGCTGCCTCCAAGGTGGGGCAGCATCCAGCTCGCTAGCAGCCCATGTGGGTGGCTCCAGAGGGCACCAACACCACGGAGGGAAGGACCAGGGCCCCCCATAGGTCAGGGCCTGCTGGCATCTTGCTCCTTGGCCACAGGCAGACTCCGAGAAAAAAAAAAAAAAAAGGATCAGGCCCTTCACCACTTTTTTTTTTCTTGGTGGAGCCTGCCCACATGTGCTGCCAGCGGGCTGAGCAACCCCTGAGCTCTAGGGGGCCTCAGTCCTTCCCTCCACCATGGTGGCACCTCCCCCCCGCCGGGGCCACATGGGTGGGCTGCTAGCAGGCCCAATGCTGCTCCAGCTTGGAGGAAGAACCCACTGGATCCAACTCTTCCCTGAGCCTACAGAGGAAGCAGTGTCCTGGTCACTGTCCCTGCTGCCTTCTCACAGCCTGGGAACCATCCAGGCAAGGCTCTTTCCATGTGTGCTAATTTAAAGCTAACCTTGGTACCTCTAACACTACACTGCTGTCCCTGCTGTGACTGCAGAAAAGAGATATCCAGAGTCACTCTGCTCTGGTGTTTGCATGAGGAGAGCAAAGAAGGCTGTGCAGAAGCCTCCCTATTCTCCATCTTCCCAAGTAAATGATAGCTCTAAAGTGACCCTGTTTTCCATGGCATCTGGGAGGCAGGGAATAGCTGCAGTGCAGTGTGCTCTGACCCAAGCCTTAGTCCTGCTATGCCCAGTTCCAGGACTGAGATGGATTGAAAGTCCTTACTCTAATGCCACGCTAGCTGGGAAAACCCCTGCACAGGGCATGTTTGCAGGTGGCTTTTTGCACTCTCTTCATGCTGCCAGAGTTGTATAAAGGCTCCTTACCTAATGAGAGTGGGATCTCTTGTATGACACCACTGCCCAGAGGCTGAATTTCACCTTCAGCGAGTCCACACTGAAAGCCTGAGGTTGTCATGATGCCAAACCATCCCCTTTCAGTCTTTCTTCCTTTCACCATTTCTGTTTCCTTCCACTCCGTCCTTTTCTTTCTCTTTGTTTGTCTTTCCCTTCTTTCCCCACCTGGTTCTTTGCAGGTGACTTACAACTCCATTTAAAGGTGCCCCCAGGATAACTCTGATTAATGTCAAACATTAAAGAAAAGGGCATTAATAGAGAGAGGAGCCAGCGTGATTAGTAGGGAGCCCTGATCTCACAGGTAATAAAGATTACTAATAGCCTGGACCTGCCTCCAGATTGGCCCAGCCACCACAGCCAGCACTGCCAGTTCTTTGATCCAAATGTCCTTCTTTAATGTGAGCTGGAGGAGCTGATACCCCAGGCATCAGCTCCCAGGTGGTGGAAGAGGAAGATAAACCAAGCCCTGTGGTCAAACAGCCTCACTGAAATCTGAGTCTGGGTCCAACTCCATGATTAGACCTCAAAGAAAAGTGCTGCAGGCCTCCCTGAGCAGTGGGACCCCCACAGTCTTCAGCTTGACTGTTCAGTAAAGTTCAAGCAGGCTAGGTTTGATCACATGCTGGATTCATTCAGTGACACTTCCATTTGTGCAAACGCTTCTATTGCACACCTAAGTTCATGCCCTAAATATATAAAAGCAATGTACATAGAGACACGTACACCACACAAGAGGCACCTGCAGGCAAGCACACACTGATACATTTAGAGATGTACAATACACTCCTCATCATCCATGTGATCATAAATATACAACCATACTTTCTCTTTCTCATTTATTCCTTTCAGAGCAGGCCCTGGCAGATGGCTATCCATCTCAAACACCCACCCTTTCAGAGACAAGTTATAGAGGAGGAAAAAGCTTTTTCTTCAATTTCCCGTGATCCAAATAATAAATCTCCTAGTCTCCCTTTGATTGTAAGTGCCATTAGCTAATGCTCTGGATGTGCTGTACGTGAAACACAGCCCCTGGATATCAAACAATCCTGGACCAAGGAGACACACAAAACCTGCCAATGAGTTTCTCTTCAGCACCTTTTCTCCATCAAAATCCCAGCCTATATTAATCAGCGACTGAAGCCTCTCACATTAAGAAAATGCATCTTTGGGGCCAGGCCAACAGCCTGATGGTTATTAATATGCCCCATGGTGGGAGATGTTGACCATCACATCCCAGCCTTTGACTCCAGAGCGCCATGCAGGGAAGCCACACTCCAGTCCCACTGTGCAGGGCAGGGTGTCCCCTAAAACACTGAGTCAGACTCAAGGTTTCAATTCTTATCATCCATTCTGGCTTGGGCCTAGCCTATCTAAGGAGTCTAAAACACCAAGCTGAAGACTAGGATCGGCAGCTGTACCCCCCCCGGCTCCATGGAACTCCCTGCTATAAGGCCACACATGTTTGTGCAGGAGATGCAAATTGTTGACGGGGCAGCTTGGACTGGATGAACACCGTAGGAACAAAGGACCATCCCAGACTCCCTGCCACCCCCCCAGCCATTCCACATGCCATGTGCATTCTCCAGCAGGCTCTCTCTTTCATAAACACCGGGCAATGGATTCCTACCAAAAAAGCCCTACCAAAAGGAAACACTGTGAAGTACATCCAAACCTTACCCTGGGAAGAGGTTGAGTTATATGGGAGATAAGTTAGTTATATGACTTTATGCCCAATTGGAAGGACGAGGAGGGGTACTCCAATGGTTAGGGCATTGACCTGGGACTTTGGAGCAGGACTTTCATTTTCCTGCTCTACTAAAGACTCCTTGGTCTCTGTGTTCCCTGTTTGTACAATGAGGATAATAGCAAAGCCCTACAGCCCAGGTGGGCTGTGAAGATGAGTACACTGAATTGTGAGGTGCTGAGGTACTGCAATGCTATAACATACCTTAGTTACATGGTACCTGGATATTTTGGAATAACCACTTACATAAATAGTGACTAGCTATCCCAACCTCAAAGCAGGGCATTGCTCTCCCTCTCTGCTGCTCCTAGCCCCAGTCTGTCATTCCTACTTCTCTGCCTGACCCTGGGTATATTTTTTCTGCCTGTCTCCTGTAGACTCTACTCCTCTTGAGCAAACCCCCTCCTGCTATCCCTCTCACAGCATGACCCAGGTACTGTAGTGATAGAAATTACTGCTTATAGATGCTCCCTAATAAGACTCTGAGGGCATTGGGAATTGGGAAATGGTCCCTCAGGAAGCAGCCAGTTAGGACTGAGACAGATGTTTGGTCTGTACTGGTTGCTTACTGCTCCAGAATGAAATCTGGTGTGTAGTTCTTCTTATTCACATATGTCTCTGTTTATTGAAGCTGGGGATCACTATAGGTGTGGTGGCAGCAAAGTAGGGGGCACTAGTATGCAGAGCCACCCATCTCACCTTGCCAGGCCCAAAACCCTCACTTTGGGAGTCTCCTACGAGGCCCAAAAGCCTCACTTTGGGAGTCTCCAGGTCGTTCTGAGCCTCTAGGTTGTCATTATGAAATGTCTCCCACAACTGGGCCACAACCTCAGCCATAGACTTTCCCTGCTGTGGGGCAGCTTCACAGAACTTCTTTCTCAAATGATCTGGCCCCAACCTATATCTCTTAAGCACAGCTTCTTTAAAAGTGTCATTGTTAGTCTCAGGCCCGGTGGGCAGGCTGTCCAGGATAGCAGCCATGTTGCCTGTTACCAGTCCAGCAACATATCTCAGGAACTTCTCCTTCTCCAATATTCATCGGCTCGATTGTTTTTCAGAATTACTCAGAAACACTTCTGGATCCTCTCCATCTTTGTATGGGGTTAAGTCCTTGAGGGTCACCCTGGGGAGTGCAGCTGGCATTGCCCAGTTCTGAGACTCCAGGTCATCTACTCCTCACTTCAACCGGAGTATCTCGAGTTCATGCTTGCACCATGCCTCCTTTTGCTCAGCCTTGTGCTTGAACTGTTCTTCTTGCAGGAGTAGCTTGAACTCCTGCTTACTCTGCTCAGCTTCCAATTCCATGGCCCGGAGGCAGGTTTGCTCCTTGAGCAGTTCTAGCTCCATGGGGCTCCCTCCCTGAAGCCCACTAGAAGGGTCTCCTTCGCCTCCCCTCCCTCCCAGAACTGGAGCAGGAGGTCCCTTGGCTCGATTGTTGTCCTGCAGGGACTTCATAGTTTCATAGTTATTAGGTTCGGAAGGGACCTATTAGATCATGGAGTCCAATCCCCTGCCCTGGGCAGGAAAGAGCGCTGGGGTCAGATGACCCCAGCCAGGTGTCTGTCCAATCTCCTTTTGAATATTTCCAAGGAAGGGGACAACACCACCTCCCTTGGAAGCCTATTCCATATTTTGGCGACCCTCACTGTAAAAAACTTTTTCCTGATGTCCAGCCTGAATTTGCTCTCTTTTAACTTGTGTCCACTGTTTCTAGCTACCCCGACTGTCACCCTGGTAAACATCGCATCCCCCACTTCCTGCTGCCCCCCTCAATGAGTTTGTAGGCAGCCACAAGATCAGATTACCTCTCAGCCTCCTCTTGTGGAGGCTAAAGAGGTTCAGATCTCCCAATCGGTCCACATAGGGTTTTTTCTTTAATCAGATGGGTGCCCTCCTCTGAACCCTTTCCAGGTTATTCACATCCCTCCTGCAGTGCAGCAACCAAAACTGGATGCAGTAATCCAGCTGCGGCCTGACCAATGCCGCACAGAGGGGAAGTAACACCTCCCTAAACCTGCTTGTGATGCACCTACTTATGCAAGAAAGAGTGCGGTTAGCTTTACTTATTACCCCATCACATTGGTGACTCATGTTCGTTCTGGAGTTGATAATGACTCCGAGGTCCCTTTCCGCAGTTGTGCTGCTTAAAATGGTCCCTCCCAGGCTATGAGTGCTGATGATTCTTCCTCCCCAAGTGCAACACATGACGCTTATCCTTGTTAAACTTCATCCTATTCTGTTCCGCCCACCTCCCCAGCCTGTCCAAATCCACTTGGATTTGCTCCCTGCCCTCTAGTGTGTTTACCTCCCCCCATAGTTTTGTGTCATCAGCAAACTTGGACAGGGTGCTTACTACTCCCTCATCCACGTCATTAATGAAAATATTGACTAATACCAGTCCCAGGACAGAGCCTTGGGGGACTCCGCTGCCTACATTTCTCCAGGTAGAAACCAACCCGTCTACCACCACTCTCTGGGTGTGTCCCGTAAGCCAATTTTCCACCCACCGGACTGTGTAATAATCTGCATTGCAGTTTTTTAGTTTACTTATAAGAATTGGGTGTGACACTGTGTCAAAGGCCTTTTTAAAGTCTAGGTAGACAACATCTACCTCTGTTCCCTCATCCAAGCATTTTGTGACCTGGTTGTAAAATGAAACTAGGTTGGTCAGGCAGGATTCGCCTGCTGTGAACCCATGCTGATTGCCCCTTAGCATTACTTTACCCACTGGTCCCCCGTAAATGTGATCTTTAACTATTTTCTCAAAGGTCTTGCCAAGAATAGAGGTGAGGCTAACCGGCCTATAGTTACCTGGTTCCTCCTTCCTCCCCTTCTTGAAAATAGGGACCACATTGGCCCTTTTCCAATTCTCTGGGACTTGTCCTGAGCACCACGAGTGCGAGTGCTCGAACAGTTGTGCTAGTGGGCTTGCTATGAGTCCAGCTAATTCCCTAAGTACCCTAGGGTGAAGATCAAAGGACTTAATCAGGTCCTTTTTCTTTTGCCCTGTTGGGATGGGGAGGCCCCTCTCAGTCAGTTTCTTTGACCAGGGGGTCCACGGGGATGCATGTGCACCCCATGAGAGTATCAGTGCACGCCCTGTCAGGCTGCACTCCCTGTGTAGCTGGTGGGCAGGGGGGAGCACCATGGCCCCCCCAGCGAGTGCCAGCCAGGGAGCAGGGCTACCAGCAAAAGTGGCCAGGCCGCTTCTGGAAGTGGCCGCAGGAGTTCCAGAAGTGGTGCGGCCACTTTTATGGTGAGTGACCCCCCCTGCACACCCCCAGTCATCGGCCACTGGGGGACCCTGCCCTGGTTGCTGACTGGTGTCCAGAGGAATCAGACACCCCTGTCTCCAACAGTTCCTCCACAGTCAGGTCAGAGTAATTATCAGACATTCTAGCTAAACCCTATCCAGTTGACCCAATGCCAAATCAAAGACTCGTTTGCTCAAAGGTTTTCAGTGACTATGCTTCCTCCCCTCAGATTATGCCTTCCAGACATCAGTCTGAGGGATCCCTCTTCTACGACCACATGTGGCAGCACAGTAGGGGGTGCTACTATGCCAAGCCACCTATCTCACTGTGCTGGGCCCAAAAAAATCACTTCAGGAGTTGCCCACAGGGTGCCTGCCACCAGCTGTCCTGCTTCCTGGAGAACACCCGCAAGCCTGGGATAACGCTGCCACCACCCAGGTACTGGTCTCTGTAAGGGCTCTGTGAAGCCTGAGGCACACAGACCCTGCAAGCCTTGGGGGTGCTTTGCCCACTGGTAATATTTCTGGGTGCCTCTTACAGCCCAAAGCACCCCAAGATAACATCAGATATGACTGAGGGATCATTTTACACATCTGCCTATACATAATTCCTAACTGCTGGCTAATTTCCAAGTTTTTACTTATAGGAATTCATCCAGGTGGCAGCTTGGAGACACTTAACTTGTGGTTTTTCAAAATTCCTTCTGAAGGAAGAGAGAGAGAGCTCCCCCTCCACCCCCCAGGAATTTATCTGACCCAATCACCTGGTTGACCAGCCTGATCCAAATGGAAAGCAAGTGAGAGAGAGAGCGGTACCTCTGGAATGACCCTCCTGGAAATACCTGTCCTCACTGCGACAAGACATGTGAATCTAGAGTTGGGCTATGGAGCCACCTGTGGACTCACTATTAAGATCCTTGGAAGACAATCTTACTCATTCGCAAGTGATCGCCCATCATTACGGTCTAAGTTATTGAGTCCCAGTGAAGGGGGGTTCTACTTTTCCTGGGAACTTGTCTGCCAGCGTCCAGTTGATAGCACTGGCTAGAATAACGCCTCAGGAACAGGTGTGGTTGAAATCATTATGGAGACAGACAGATGGGGCAGGGGCATAGGAGATACAGAAGGCCTGATCCAGTACGGTGTTATGTCAGCAACTGGCACGTAATACAGTGAGGTATGGAAGGCAACAGAAGGAAAGGCCTAGCCAGGAAAACCTTTCACTCTGGAAACTCTGGGGCTGGACAAAGTCCAATGTGGGTGTGGAGGGTTGGGTATAATATAAAGCAGTCATGGCTTGCCAAGGGCCAGCAGTCTCTGGTCAATGGAGGCAGAAACAGCCTTGACTCTTGTCCCCATGTTAAATACAAAATCAGAGGGGAGAGAGACTTGGCCTGATATCTGCAATATCCCTCAAGGTTGGTTCCCAGCTTTGCCCAGTTGCTATCCAATACCAGGGAGTAACTGGCAGAACTGCTTCCCTGTGGTACCGAACCCCAGTTTCCCCCTCCCTCCCCCAATGCCAGAGAGACTGACACCTTCAAAAGAACTGCCTTGGTGCTCTGCCTTGCTGGTGAGTGCAGCCTACACAAGCTACAACCTTGGTCACATCTTTCCTCTGGAACAGCTTGGTGACACAGAAGTCTTCTAGCTTCCCCAGTTACTCCAGGAGGGTAACGAACTCTGTGGTTTAATTAATACAGCCCTGAGGTCTGCAGATCATCAAGGAAGGAGCTCTCTGCTGCCATCTATTGCTGAACCAGAGGAAGAGACATGGCAAGGACCTGGAGCAGGTTTTGCATACAAGCTTGTTATAGGCACTGCTGGTCTCTGTTTGTTCTGGTTAATATTTGTAGGAGAAATAGTGTGTGGCATAAAGATGACAGAATGGTACTGAACAGCTTGGCTTGTTTAACCCAACCAAACAAAACTGATGGTGGATCACTCCATGAATATGTCTGGGTAGTGAACTCCAGAGCAGAGAAGAGCTATTGAACTAATTGGCTATTGAAAACACTTCAAGATTTGCAAAAGTACTGTCAATGCTGACCCTAAGGAGGGCTGGTGTCTACTTCAGTCACTAGGCATTATGATTGATTACAGCTGGTCAATTTGAAGGATTAAAATCATGGTTTGGAGTGTTAGCAGAATTTGTAGGTATTACCTGACAGGGATTGCAACATGAATGCTTCTACTATGGCCCCGCAACACACAAATGTCTAAAGTCACACAGGAGCTTTTTCACCAGCACCCAATCTCTTGATGCCACACCCAAGGAGACATGACTACAGATGTGGAACAAGAGGCTGAAGAAAATACATGACAGCAAAAAAATGTACCGTTCAACAGCCAAGTGCTTACCACCAGGGGCTGATGAACCATGGCAAAGATGGTGATGTCTCAACTGCCTTTTACCGGAGTTGGACATTTCAAGGAACTAATGAAGAAGTGGGACAATGTCATTGGTTCAACCATCTGTGACTGTGGCACAAAGCCTCAAACTATACAACACCTGCTGTAATGCCCGCTGCCTGAAGGCACATGTGCAATAAAAGATAGAGGTGCACCAATACCTCAGTCCATATCATATCAGCACCAATAAAAGGAAAATTGACATATCGGCAATCAACTTTTTTTGACTGGTGCAGCTGATAATGTCACTGATACATGCTATGTGCATGCGCGCAACCACATCATGCATGCAGCCAGGAATGCAGCCCACCAACGTGAAGACCAGTGTCCAGCTGATGTCTGTGGGGGGGAGGGGTGTGGGGGAGGGAAGGGGCATGGGCAGCAGACTGAGGCCTCCATGGTGAGGGAGGGAGTGGGGCTGGGGTAGGGGCAGGTGGTGCATAGCCAGGGTGGGGCATGGGACAGAGCTGCAGCTCATCCAGGAGGTGTAGGAGCAGGGGTAGGAAGGGGGGGAGAATCCTTCTGCTGCATGCACCTCGGTGGAGACATGGAGAGCATGTGGCTCCTGGATCTGTGCACAGGGTGAAGACAGGCAGCCTGCTGCAGGCACAGGGCTAGGGCTGTGTCCCCCTCTTCCCAACAGGGGTACTGGGCTGGGGCTGCACTCAGGGCAGGCAGCGGTGGTGCTGGAAGGGGGCGCTACAAAGTGCTTACAGCAAATTTTGGGGTGGCTGTAGCCCCCCCTCCAAGTGCTGCCAGTGCCCACACCACCCCCACCCGGCCCAAGTGCAGCCCAGGCCCAGCCCTCCCACCAGTAAAAGGCTGGTGCAGCTGCCGGCCCTGAGCACACAACAGCAGCCAGCCCTCGCCCCATGCACAAATCTAGGGGGCACATGCCCCTCATGCCTCCCCCAGGAATGTGCACTGTGGTGGGAACCTCTCCCCCCCAACTCCCTTCCCACGCCCCCCGGAAAAGCCATGGCGCTGTCCTATGCTGTGTCCCACCCTTCCCCAGCTGGGCAGTGCCTGCCCCTGGCCCTGTCCCAACCCCATTCCCTCACTCAACGTGGGGGTCTTGATCTGCCCCTCCCACACCCCTTCCTTCCTCCCTGCTCCTTCCCAGCCATAGACTTAGCAGCTGGATGCTGCTCTCCATGCTGCTGGGCTGCCTATCGGCAATTGGATCAGTATTGGCTAATATGGTTGGTTAGTAATCTGCCATTGGTATAGGCCCAAAAAATCTTTATCGGTGCACCCCTAATAAAAGATCTTGCAAAGTTCAATAAACAAGCACAAGCATGTGTACCAAAATGGTCCAATGTGGTGTAGAGACACGAGAAGAAGACAACTAATTGACATCAGAACAAATGGGGATAAACTGGCCATGAGTAAATGGAGGCTGGAAGTGCAGGATGGAGGTTTCTCATCATCGGTGTGGTGAGGGTCTAGAACAGATTCTACTTTGGAACAGCCAGTGGTGGAGGCAAAAACTCATCATTAGATTTAAGTTGAAGCCTCATATCTTTATTGTCACAACCCAGTGATTTTGGTGCCTCGGCACTATGGAATTTCCTGGCCACATGAGAGCTCCTTTGCACGGCAGAGTGTTCTGCTGCAATTGAGAACCCGCGTATAGGAGAGAGTTCCCGCCAATTTGCAGTTTCCTTTGCAGGATGCATTTCTTCTTTGCAGCACAGAAATGCATGGTGCAAAGAGTTCCCGCCATTTGAATGTAAATTTGTGCCCCGCTATTGGCCAGTGCTAAATTATTCACACGTGGCGGCTAGTAATTGGCTCGCTGGCTGTTTAAAATTCTGCGCGACTTCCGCCCAAATCGAAGAGCTTTGAGCACGCTGCAGAGTGCCTCTGAAGTTATCTGACTTGCGGCTGCCGATCGATAGACTGATCACCTATTGATCTTTCTTCCCGTCGCCGAGCACAATCCCAGACATACCCCTTTCCCCGCCGGCTTCGAATTGTGGACGGATTAACTGGCTTGGGCCCCGCCAGCTGGAACAACTCGTGTGGTTGTTCAGACGACCGGACCACCTGCGTCGTGATTGCAAGCGGCGTGAGTAAAGTTTTTTGCAACCAATAAGTTGTGTCTGCCTCTCCATTCACCAGCCCGCCCTAACGTACGACCAATTTCTAACGCAACTAGAGTCGGCTCTGGCCGTCCGAGACATTTATATATGGGATTACATGCAGGGGATTAGAGTCAATGACTCAGAAAGTACCTTGCAGTCCCATAATCGTATATTTTGATTCCAATGAACCAGCATTTTCCAATGGCAAAGGGATCTGCTGGAAAATCAACCAGTTCTACCACATAGTGCTAAGATCTGTCATATGAGCACCATCTGCTAGGTGAAAATGCAAAACTCTAGAACAAGAGTTGATACCTTTTATTAGACCAACTAAGAAAACACACACAAAAAAATCTTTTTCTGCAAGCTTTCAGGCCTTCCTCAGGCTCAGGGAAAATTAAAGATGGTAAAAAGTCCTCATAGGTAAATGGGAGCTTTTTAAAAAAAAGCTGCTAGATGGGATCTTTTTGATGGGTTTGGGTGCAGGCCTCATTTCTTCTCAGTCCACCTCCATCTGGATTCACCCTTACTACTTCTTCCTTGGAAAAATATGCAAATTCCCACACAGAAATCGTTGCTAAAGCTACAGACGTATTGAATTTCATGAGTGCATATTACTTTTGAAGAACACCAGAGTTACTAAAAGAACTAGAAAACCAGGAAATTCTGAGTTAAGGTATCCCTTCCACAGTGAGCCACAGGCTCCAACACCAACCACAACCTTAACTCTCCCCCAAGAGAGACAACAAAAGGCAAAATTCGTGTTTGGGGAAAAAGAAATCATTACAGTATTGCTTCACAACAGAGATGTTCAACCTCTGGCTAGGCCCCTGCAGGGATCCCCATGGCTCTGTGAGAAGCCCCACAAGCTGTGGTCTTGCCACTAAATTGGGCACTCAAGGTGGCATGGGGCCTGATCCAAGTGTGCAGGGTCAGATGGGGGCAATGCACAACATCAGGGCCCCAATCCCTGCACACAGGGCAGGGTAGAGGCAGTGCTGGGCCCCAGATCACAATCTTGGTGGATAGAGCTGGATGGCGTTGGTGTGGGGCCCTGGAGCCTGATCCTGGCATGTAGAGCCAAACAGGAATAGCAGACAGGGATGTCATAGGGCCCAGTCTAGCCTGCAGACAAGCCCCATGCCATTCATCTGGTCCACCAGAACCATCTGGTTCTGGTTCATCTGGGCCAGAACTTTGAGCACCACTGACTTATACTAAAAGATCATCAGGGAGTGCTAGTAAAGTGGTTTTGATGCTAGAGCAGACCACAGGTTCACTGTCTATGCACAAACCCAACTGGTGCAGGTTGTGGCAGAAATGCCCCCGTCGGTGCCCCTCTCCAGAGATCTGTCTCAGCCAGCCCGAGAGGCTGGTGTTGAATCTCTCACAGCGGGGATCTCGCTCCTTGTCTGCAGACAAAAGCCTGGCGCCTGGGAGGCGATGCTCTGGTCACCTGGGCAGCGGGGGGAAGACCCGGCCCTGCGCGCGGGCCCAGGTAGCCAGGGATGCCATGCAGATTGGACGGTTTGTAGCCAGTATTGGCAGCTTCGATTGGACCGGCTGCTGAGGTCAGGGAGGTTTTAAAAAGGCCTGGGCCAGGAAGAAGGGGAGCCATTATCCATGCGGTCATCCAGGTGAATCTGAACCTGGCTCTC
>NW_005841868.1:3615446-3633006 GCF_000455745.1 Alligator sinensis | reverse complement strand
GAGATCCGATCAGATATTTAGCTTCAGTAACCCAGATACATGTTTAAACGGCTACCTCCGCCACCCTGGTTTGCTCTATGGGATTCCTTTGATATTCCTGTAAGATTTCTTGATATTGCTCTACCTTTTACCCTATTTCTGCCCTACCCCTGTAATCAATAAAGTTCTCCTTTGTGACCGGTGTGGGAGACTTATTGAGGGGTGGGTCTAAATTATGCCAAGGAGGCCCCTTAGGTCGGTGGACTAAGGGAGGCTTCCTAATCAGCCCCTGACTTGGGGAAGTGCCCCAAGTGCCTGTATTGGGTCTAGGACCCATTGGACGATCAGGCCTGTGTTTTCCAAGGTGCGCAGAGCCAGAAGTGAGTCCAGAGCCTTGGATGGTGGCAGCGGGAACCCCAGGCTAGCGGGTGTGCTCCAGGGAAGGGGTCGGCCGGACGGGAGGCACCCTAAGGGAGGCACTCGGAGCCTGGAAGGTGGTCGGGCGCAGGGAGGTGGGCGGCTCAACGCAGGAGCGCCCCCTACTGGCCCGCCACACGGGTCAAACACACTGTCACATGCACAGGAAAAATCATGGTCTGATTCAGAGCAGGTCTGACAGGCTTTGCTTCGCTTCCTAGAGTTCAAGCACAGAAGTGCTGTGTGTTCTTAATTCAGTCATAGACAGTTACATAATTTCTTCAAGTGCCTTGCATTATTAAAGTTTTCTCACAGAACAAGGTTTATACAGGGAAATGCTTGGTTAAGCCACACATCAAAGTAGAAATGGATGACAGGGCCATTCCTCCCATTGTTACACACTATAAATCACAGGCACTAGCTGGGCACATTATTTTGCTGATATTTGCCAACAGCAAACAAGGCCTAATGCCCTCCCAGGCTGGACATTCATGAACAAGAGCTGGACAGCTCAGTCATAAATCAACTATTTCATCATTACTCTCCTAACTGGCTGCTCTCTCTTAAAGAAGCTGTGTGAATTCACCATTAAATCACCCCAAATAGATCTGTGAATGTTGCATTATTGCCTCGCTACAGGGGCAAAATTAAGGTTACAGTGGTTACAGAGGTGTGACTGGATTGTGAAGAAACAACCTGAACTCCGAATTTCCAGAGTGTCTCTTCTTCGTCTGTACTCATTGTTAAACTAAAGCCCCTTAACCTAAAGCCCTTTAAGTATTAATATACTTACGATATGGATATACACTGACACAGGACAGCTGCAACCTTAATCTGGGAATTTTTTAACCCTGTGGGTTGGGATTTGGAGCCTCAATTTTATTGAAAGTTGATGGAAGGTGAATATGTAATTCCCTCGAAAGTCCAATGCATGAAACATGGGATCTGGGGAGCTGGATGATCTGGGTTTTGTTCCCAACTCTAACCTTGAGCAAGGTACATTAGTCTTTCTTTGTACTTCAATTTCCCCATCTGTAAAATAAAGATAATTAACCTTACCTACCTGTCTCAAAAGCACTCAATATGTCATACTAATAGCATTTATATATCCTCCACACCTCCATCCAAGTGTAACCTGGGCAGTATTCCAAGAGGTACCCCATCTCCAATTGAAGGGATCAAAGCAGGTGCACAAGCGCTGTGGGAGGTGTAGGGACTCTCCTCCCGCTATAGAGCAGAGCCAGACCACCAATGGGCCTTAACCATATACCTTTTAATGAGAGAACAGTACTGGGAACATAACAGGCATAAATCAGGGGGTACAGGGGACACTACAATGCCCCAAGGGGGAAGGATTCAACAAAGGTTAGACACTTACAATCATTGACAAAAGACAGGGTTAACAAAATATAAAACACAAACAGCAGAGCAAACTATACTGGTTGGGGAAATATTAAAGGCACAAAATACAAAATGTCAAATGACAAGGAATATAGGGCCTAGGTACCTGGAGGGGGAAAACACAATGGCCCCTTTCCACTGCAAGAAGATTTGCTCCTTGCTAACTCACTCACCCCAGGTGGGACTTGAACTCAGATCTCACACATAATAGGCAGAAATACTGCCACACAGCTACCAGTGCTGGCACTGCTCCAAACTGCTAGGGGTCTTGACTTTCCTGGAGCCCCGGCCTCATGTTGACCTGCCTGGCCTCTGATTGGAGAAGCGGAAAGCAGAGCTGGGAACCTCTCAGGTCACTGCTCAGATCCTTGCTGGAGCTGGGGAGCCTCTCCTGCTGGCCACAGCCTCTCGTAGGAGATCCTGGAGCCCAGTACGGAGCCTCTCCTGCCAACTGCTGCCTGCAGGTCCCACTCCTTCAGATGCTTCTGGGGCAACTGGTCCCACCCCGCTGGCCCAGCTCTTTGAAGCTCCTTCCTTGTGGTCCCTTGCTGGTCTCTCCCATGAGTCAGCCACGCTGCCCCTTTTATCCCCCTCCAGGTGACCCAAGGGGCCAATCAGGGAACATGGAGGGTGAGTCTCTGGGGCCTGATTGGTGAGGAAAGGGAATCCCAAGTCCTCCAATCATCTTTTGCCCTTTCAAAACCCCTGGGCTACGTCACTGCCAGGTAGCCCATCACACAAGGATCTCAAAATGCATTACAAGCATTTCATAGACTGGGCATATAGTGTTTTTCAAAGAGCTTTTTAGGCATTAAGAGACAAATCATTGGCTGATGTAAATCAGTGTAGCTCCACAGAACTCCATTTCCACTACTGGAAATTCTGGACCTAACTACTCAACGTACAGAGCAGTCTGGTAGAATACACAGGGAAACATTACCATGCCCAATTCAAGTTGGCTTTCAGACCATCTTAACTCCACTGGCTTCCACCAGTAGTTTATGAGTGAGTCCATGATTTTCCACAAAGCACAGTGGCATGCCCAGGCTCAGAACATACAAGTGCAGCTGGTTGAAAAATACTTAGTGTTTTTCACAGGCCTTTTTTCCGCATCCAAAAATTGTTCTGCAAACATTTCTTGAGGAAAATTATTTAATTTCCTGATGCAAAACCAAAATAAAAAAATAATCAAACGTCCCAGCTTCTTGACAGAAAACTAGAAGCTTTTAATTAAAATAAGATATTATTTTGGTCAAGAGGCCATTTTTCAACAAGACCTGAATGGAAAATCGGAATTTACAGCCAATAAAGCCCCAGCTGCAGCAGTGACTGAAGACACTGAAGCTTCTAAACTACAATTTGTTATAGGAACCATTGGAGACACAGTTTAATGTGACTGTTTGGTTCAACTGAGTGAGCCAAATTTTTTAAAACTTGGTTCAAAGTGACCCCGCATGAAATATGTTGTTTTGATTTTCAGGATGGAAAATGCTGTTTTGAAAAATCATTATTTTACCAGGAAAAACATTTTTTTTTTGGAAACTACTTTCTGACAAACCTTATTCAAATGGCAAATGTTGTTATCACTATTACTGCTGTTGCTGATTATTGTGTATATTCTGGTAGCACCTTAGGACTCCATTGGCTTCCACCAATATGTCTATGAGCCAGGACCCGACGGCACTGTAAATTCTGTACAAACACAGAACCAAAAGACAATTCCTCCCATAGATTATCCCTAGCTTCAGGGAAAACTTTAGCCAGCCTGACTCAGCTCCCCATTGATTTGCAGTGGCCATTACCCCTCACAGCTCTTGAGTGCCCATCAGAAAGAAGGGGAAGATGTACAACCATTTAAAAAGAAAAATCTTTAATGAATTCAAGCTGTTCTAGTTGGTGAACTGGACCATGAAATAACACTGGTTCTTAAATGAAAAATAAACTGTGAAAACCATTTAAGAGCAAAGGGGATTTCCCATCATAACAACTGCACAGTCTGCATGAGGTATCTGAAATCACTAGCTCCCACTATGGGATAGATCAGCTTTTAAGGCTGGCCAGTTCATAGCAGGCAGATTGCTATTTTTGTCTCTAGATTAGTGGCTGTATATACAACCCCCCCTCCACCCCAGGGGTCTCCTTAATTAAATGGTCTTTGTTGAAAGTAGATGTCTTGCATCATTCACTCGAAACACAGCTCAGGAGGGAATTTGTGTTAGTGCAAAAGGCTGCATTTCCTGGTTTAACTCAAATCACTTAGAAGTGAATCAAGCTCGCTGTTCTATTCTTTTCTGCACTTACTTAGCTAAGTGGTTGTTCTGTAAGAATGGAAGTGCAATATTAACCTTCCAGACATATTTCGTTAAGAGAGGTGTCATTTTAATCTACCTTATTAAAGCATGATACTCTTGTGCAGAAGGGCAGTGACATGCCCCCATTTTATAGATGGGGAAACTGAGGCATGGAGAAACTAAAACCCACTCATTTTTAAAGCTGATTGGTGCCTAAAGATGCAGACAGCTGCCTGGTGGGGTTTTTCCTAAGGGCTTAAGTACTTATGGAAGTGCCAGTGAAAATACTCTTAAATATATTTAAAACCTGGAGTCCTCTGTGGTTCAGTGGTAAAATCCTTGCCTGGTACACAGGAGACTTGGGTTCCCAGATGCTCATACAAATATAACCATAGAGAGACAAAATGTCTAGACTCAGTCTGGCCTTTGGATTCTACCTCAGAGGTTTTAAGGGGGGGGATGGAAGGCCTGGGCAGCCTCCACTCCTCCAAAACTACTATCCAGGCATATGCATCAAAGATCTGGGTGGCCTTTCATGCATACACCATGATCTGGAAGGATCAATGGTTGCCAAACAAAAGTAAAGCCTGGCTTGATTAATTTGTTGGAGGAAGTCTACAGCAGTAAGAGAATTAAGGCCAGTTCTACTAAGCTCATACCCTCTCCATCTAGACTTCCTTTCTCAGATGCCTTGCCTAAGGAGCTTTATAAACCAGCCCCTCTCCAATGCAGGGGAACCCTTTGAAAGCTGCTCAGAGATGGCTGTCAGGCACCTCTGGACAGCTTTCAAAGGGCTCTACCCCACTGGAGAGGGGCTGGTTTATAAAGTTCCTTATCCTCCAATCAAAGCAGCATGGAAAAGTTCATTAACTGCTGTCCAGGGCTAGGGACAGACACTGCACAAACCGGTTTAGGTGATCAGAAACTGGCTTAAACCTGTAACAGAATAGACATTCAGTGCACATATACAAGTTTGAAAATGGCTGAAACCAGTTTGAGATAAACCTGTTTGAATGTAGTATCAGACTTAATTGATTTGGCTCAAACCAGTTTATGCCATGTCTGTCCCAGACTCTTTGATGGTTTAAGATAAAGCAGACTCCCCCAGAATCCCAGCATGCTCTCTGGGACAGATGGGGCTCTCTGCTCCACAGCAGGGCTGGCCCCTCCCTTCTGCTCCATGGGTGCAGCTCCGGCACAGACTTGCAGGCACAGAGTGTTTCCCTGGCTTCCCCCTGCCCCACTCCCCTCGCTGCTCGCTGCTGAAGCAGGGATACCTCCCTCCCTCCCTCCCTCCCATCTCCCACAGCACAGACCCCAGCCCCATGGACCCAAGGTATATGATATGCTAGATAATGCTGAGAGGTGTCTGTGTGTGTCTCCAGTTTCACTGGAACAGGCAGACAGAACAATGACTACAGTGAGTTTGTTGGAGCTAATCAACAGGTCAGCTGGTAAGCTGTTTAAGAAGAGTTTGAACTAATGTAGAGAGGCTATTGTTTTGCTGATTGGGTAATAAACACTGTTATCAGCTCCCTGCTGGCTTGCTCTCCTGTCAGTTTGCTGCAGACAGTATAAAGAAGCAGGGAGAGGGAGTTTGAAAAGCTCCATATCATCAACAGATACATGTACTGCCCCCTGCCCCCTTGCCTTAGAGTGCTAGCAGGGGGCTAGGGGCTGGCAACACTCCTGCTCCTTGAGCAACCAGTGGGAGAAAGCCTGGGTCAATGCAGGCTGGATTGGGGTTTACATCCCTCCCTAATCAGAGCGTCCTGCTGGGGCCTGGCAATGCCCTCCCCCTCAGCTCAGCACTGTAGATGGGAAGGGAGAACTGCTCTAGCACTCTCCGGCTTCTAGCCTGAGCCACTGCAGGTCTGTAACTGAATTTCCTCAGTCAAAAGGGAATGTCTATTCATTTACAAACTGGTTCAGCCTAGCCAGGTTAGACTAACCTGCAAAGATTGAATCAATTCAGGCTCAGGCTTTTTGAATGTTTGTCTCTAGCCCAGGTGGAGAGTTACAGAGCTGCATCCTCCCACAATTCTGCCCACTGGTGTTTCTTCTCCCCCTCAAGCCCCAAGACTGTTGCACCGGCCATAAGCCCCTGCTTAGGTTACAGTCCATCCTGACTCACACAAGCTTGCACACACATCAACAAGAATGTGCAGAAATAAAACTTAGACAAGGACCTGAGGTCTGGGCCCTACATCACTAGGGCCATTTCCCTGGAAATACTCGGACAGACTCTGACACCAATTCTCTACTGCTGTGCTCCTGTGTTTGAAATGAAGTAGAGGGGTAAGTTATGAGACCCATGCTCAGGAGTGCCTCACTGCCTGAGCCAGGCCTTCTGGGCTTATACTTTTGCCACTAGGCCTGGGCTCCTTTTCAGGTAGAAACACAGTGAGCAAGAGCTTCTCACTGAGCAAAGATTAGAGCCCAGTTCCCTGTTATCTGGTTTTGTGCTCAGTCACTTACACCAGGCCAAAGCAGTTGTACAGTATGACCTATACAGAATGACGGAGGCAAACCTGCCTAGTGCAAATGGCTTTCAATTGTTATAAGAAGCTGGTGAATTGGGTTCTGTTTGCAGGCAAGCACCTATGAGGTAAATCATACAGTTCATCATCAAGGCTCAAAAATGTCTATATGGTGTTGGCTTGTACTGTGAAGCTACTGCTGATTGGGGCATAGAAGAAGGCTAATTCAGGTAGTTGACAATAGAGCAAAAAATGGAGAAACTATTCAGTTTGATTCAGACTGAAACAGAGACTTTTTGGCCAAACAAAGCCAAACCCCCGAATGATTTATTTTGGGTCAATCTGAAAGGTGTCATCCAACCAAACACAGAACATTCTTTCATTTTGGGGTTATTTAGCCCTTTAGTATTACATTTTTCCTTCTAACTAAGGTAAATGTTTAATCAAACAAAAAAAACCCCTAAAAACCCAAAATGCCTTCTTTTGGAAACAAGAAGCCAAAGACTTATATTCCCAACCTCTCCTGACAAAATGTTTTGGCATTTCTGAAACAAAACATTTCATTTAAAAAAGGTTGAATGTCTTAGCATTTCTTAAATTCTTCCTCTGCCCTCCCCGTCCCTCCATTTCTTTGGGCTGAAACCAAATTCAGCTCAAATTTGCAAATATTTTCATCCCCCCAAACTCCTCCATTTCTCAGACTACATACTAAATGTCAAAAAACTGTGGGCAGTTCTATCACTGCACATGTATCAGACGGAAGTAGACCTGCCTCCTTCATTCCTCTTCTGGGGGTTTATGCTAGGCACACTCTCCTCTGACCCATTGCACCCCTCTTCAAAGGCTGGTCAGGTTTTAATCAGTCCTTAGTTGGGCAAAGTCTGTTCAGACTTGGAATAGGCAAGATATCCAGTACATCAATGGGCATTTGCCTGCATCGAATGGAGTAATAACAAATTCAAGGGCTGGATCATGGAAATTATATGACATATTGGCAGGATATTTTCTCAACTGGATTCATCCCAAGGGCTTCCTGGAAGCATCAGCAGGTGTTTGAAGGAGAGTAAGTGCTCCAGAAACTGTGTTTCTCAGGGAAACCCGGCACAGTAAAGCACAAGGTGCTCTCTTCCCAGCAAATTGTGGAAGAGATGGACGCTTGGAAGGATGAACACAAAAATAACTTCTTCCATAGCTCCCACTGCTGTTTGCCTAGGTTGCTTGGATCTGGACCAGGGTATATTTAAAGCAAAGGTGGGCAATTATTTGGGCATAAGGGCCACATAGGGAGTTTTGGTGAGCTGTCACAGGCTGGGTCAGCCCCCTTTCCCACATGCAACGGTTCATCAAAGCTCCCTACGTGGCCCAGAAATGGCATCTGGGAGCAGGACAGGTGGGCAGGGCTGGGATCATGGGGTGATGACAGCACAAGCCCAAGGCAGACCCATGATCTGCTGCCTGCACACCCCTGCAATGGGCACTAGCTCTGTGGGCAGGTATGTGTGAGGAGCAGTTTCTGCTCTGCCATATCCCCAGCCCCATACTGTCACTGCCCTGCGGAGACCATCTGGGATCCATGCGTAGCCAGGTGGATGGGATGGGGCTGCAGGCAAGCAGGGAGCTGCATCCAGGTCTGGGATCTTGGGGTGGTAATAGTGTGGGGCCAGGACTCAGGGCAGATCCTCGATCCACTCCCTGCATGCCCCTGCCCTGTGCCTGTCACAGGGATGTGCAGTAGGCCTGTGCGAAGTGGATAATATTTGCTTTGGATTCAGATTCGGCTGATTCAGGAGACAGTGATTCGATTCAGTGATTTGAATCACTGTCCCGAATATATTTGGCCGAATCTGATTTGGAGATTCGGCTGCTGTCGAATCAGGTGAATCTCCGAATCACACAGGCCCCATCCCCCGCCCACTCTCAATGGCAGCCCCACCCGCCCCAACTCCCGGCTCTTTGGGAAAAAAAAGCACGCACTCACCTGAGGCCTGGCAGGGGTCCCCCCATGGTCCCCTCCCCACTCCTCCAGCCTCCCCTCCCCTGCCCTCTACTTACCAGCTTTGAGTCAGGGTTCAGCTCCCTGCTGCAGCCAGCAGGGACTGCCTGAATCACCGAAGCTCTCCGAATCTTTTCCAAATCAATTTTAACCTTTTAAGTGGTCCCCTGATTCGATTCAGATTCGGAGATTCAGCCACCAAATCAGGCCGAATCTCCTCCAAAACAAATTGGCATCTGAAGCTTTGCACAGTCCTAATGGGCAGGCAGCGGGATTGTGACTCTGCCCCAGCCCTGGCCCCAGCTCAAGCCCCAGCCCCAGCTCCAGCCCTGGCCCCAGTCCTGGCCTCATGCTGTCACCACCCCTCAATCCCACCCAGTGATTCCGGCCCTGACTGCCCATCCTGCTCCTGAACACCGCTCCCTGCCCACCCATGGCCCCATCCCATCTTCTGGGCTGTGCATTCTGCCCACAAGGGGGCAGCCCTGGTGGTGGGTACAGGGCAGATAGGCCACAGTGCCTGGGTAGTGGGGCTGGGTCTGGCAGTGCCCAGAAGCAGCTGCCATTGCTGCTGGGAAGCAAGGTGGGCCACCATGCAGCCCCAGCCCCACTGTGCGCCCAGAGACAGTGGGACCAGACGCATGTGCCGTGTCCTGGGCTGCCTCCTGCAGCAGGACTGGGAGGGACCGAGGAACTCACCATAAGCCAGACAAAATCCCTTGATGGATCTGGCCCACAGGCCATATTTTGCCCACTCCTGCTCTGAAGTGTCTCTCGGGGGAAGAGCGAGATGTTAACATCAGTCTGAGTACAGGTGTGGAGTCCAGGAGTACCAGTGTCCTAATTCCAGCCTTGAGCAAATTATCAGCAAAAGGCCTGGTTCTCACAGGTGTTAGACCCCCAAAACTCCTGTTGAAGTCAATGAGAACCATACATGCTTGTGGGGAGCCTCTCAGGAGGAAATCTTGGCCCCACTGAAGTCAAAGGTCAAACTTCTACTGGCTTCTTTGTAGCATTTTTCTCTTAAACTTTCAGGCTTCAGTATCCAGCCATTCAAAGTGTGACTGCAGCCCTTCCTGCGCCACCTGCCAGGGGCGCAGTACAAGCACATTAATTAATGTCTTTGCCTCAGCAGCAATAAATCACGGCCTCATCTATTCCTCTGCAGCTCTTGCTGTGGCAAGCGGGGACTGCCTGCTGAGAACTCATTTGCCTGGAGTTGCCTGGGGCTCTCTGCTTTGTGAAAACATGGCAGAGTCTTTTTTTCCTTTATGAGCCCAAAGGCATAAATGAAGAACATATCCCTCTGCTCCCATGCAATCCCACCTGGGCCAGCTCATATCGCATCAGCCAGCAGGCTCCCGGAAGGGAAGCCCTGTCTCTGGGAGAAGCAAGGCCAAATGAAATTATTTACAAGTGGCCAGGACCTTGCACAGTGCCTCTATCGACCCTTCATGCAAAGATCTGTTTGCTCGCTTGTTTTATTTAGTGCCTCTTAAATCAGACGATAATTGCCTCCTTAGCCGTAAGTCCCTCCCAAGGAGGAACGATCTTGTTACTTACTTAATGCTCCCTACCAGGAGGGGAAATTTGCTGTGCTCTGACTCTGCAGGTCATCTTTTTCTGAGGATTAACAGCCCGATCCAAGCACCCTTGGAGTCAATAGAAGGATTCGCACTGGCTTCAGTGAGCTTTGGGTCAGGCAGGTTGTGTAGAAGAGTGGCAGTTGTCAAAGCATGAGCTAAAGAGGAATTTGCTAGCCCACACCACCATCAAGGAAAATGCATATCTTAGTGTGAGATAAGGGATTCATTTATCTGTTTCTAGAGGTATCAGTCCAGATGCTCAGCAGTATTTAGGCACTTAACCCTCACTACAATCAATGGGAGTTAGGTGCCTAAATACCTTTGAAGTTAGGGCCATCCATATTTCAGTTTTTGATTCTCTTTTCCCACCATTGCTAACACTGATTCATCATTAATAGGTGGTAGTAATGGCAGGAGCACCAGTGGAGCTCAGGTCTCTGGGTTTTAACCACCATTAAAACAAGCATTCATGACACAATGGTTAATAATGCGTAAGTGTCACACACGCCTCAAAGGAAGGCATCACAGCCTGCCAGGTGGGATAGACCTCTGGGACACAGATCTGTGCGCCATTCCCAGTTCTGACAGTGGCTGATTGGGTGATGCTGGGCAAGTTACTCCCTCCTAGTACCTCAGTTCCCCCATATATAAAATGGAGGTGGTGATATGGGCTTCCATTAAGTGCTTCGATGTCTACAGATAAAAAATGTCTGTGGGAATCTGGAGTCCCGATAACTTTAGCGCTCCCTCCACTGCTACCATCAGATGGGACTGAAAGGTAATATTCTTTTTGGGAAATTCTAGCAAAAATGTCCTGTGGAGATAATACCTGAACTTCTCTGAAGAAATATACTGAGGCCAAAATCAGTTGTTTTCTTTCCACTGGTGGGAATGGCTCTTCCTTTCTCACAGAAAAGAGCTTCCAGGCAACAACTGGAACATGCAGGGAGCAGCTGCAACAGTCAAAATTAGACCTGGTTCCATCGACCTTGTGCCTATGTGTGTGCATCCCAGAGTAACAGACCCAGCAAACCTGGTGTACAGAGGGACTGGAGAGGGTGCAGATTCTATACTGCCACAGCCCCAACCCTCGCAGCCTTTGGGCACCAGTTTGGCTCATTCTGAATTTCCTGGGAGTGACTGACACAGCTCTTCACCTGTTGTTCAGGAGGGCCACCATGATTGGAAGTGCCTGCAACAGGTGGAAGGTGGATGTGAAAGGATGGGATATGGTAGGATCTTTACAAGGTCCAGAGACCCTGGGAAGAGCAAAGGGAACAGGGCTGGCCAGCAGCTGGTGAGAGGAGGACAGAGGGTCTGGCAGAGGGAAGAGGTCTGGGGTAATAGATTGGTTGGGAACCAGTACTTAGAGGCAGGCCAGTGGGCCAGGAGGTCTGTGCGGAGAATGGCAGTGGGAGCCAGTAGATATCAGCTAACTCTGCCATGTGCTGGAGTCTTAGTGCCCAGTAACTGAAGCACCTGCAGAGCACTTGCCTGAGCAGTGGTGCACATATCATGGTACCCAGGACTGTGCCATGATAAGGGTGGCACCACTGTCTTCCCACAGCTCCATGGGTTGACAGTTACAGCTCCTTCCCTCTTTCACCCTTGCCTCCAGTAAGGCTCTAAATACCTCTTCCCACAAAAACATACCCCCTGAGACAGCGCTCCCCCAACTTCAGCTTCTCTCTGCCAAGTACTGCAGAGGCCTATCTCCTCCCTTATAGCCGAATACTTCTTGAGGGGTGTGGAGGGAGGAGAATGCCTGGCACTTAATCTCTCTTTTGCAGCTGGTTAGATCCCTCTCTATCTAGCCAGCAGCTCCCCCTGTTCTGCAACATGGTGAGTGAGCTAGAGGAGTGATGAAAAGAGGGGAAGCAGCTGGGCATAAATGTCTGAGGTGAAAAATGGGACTATGCCTGCCCATCCACAAAATTACATCCAAGGATGTAGCTTCCCATGAAGACAGGACCACAAGAAGAGCAAACAACCTTTCCACTGCTGCCCCACCTGCCACTGCAGCAGTGATCTCCTGAGTCATCTCTGTAGTCTGCTGCCCGGGGGTCACCTTAGCTGGTAGCCACCTACCTGTACTGAGTATGGTGTGCATCTCTGTGACAAGCCTTTCCAGGAGCAGGTAGCATCTCCTGGACCCCAAGGCAAGGGACAGACTTTCAAAAAGCCTGAGCCTGAATTGATTCAATCTTTGCAGGTTAGTCTAACCTGGCTAGGCTAAATCAGTTTTGTAACCAGACAGACATCCCAAAAAAGCAGGCACATGCCTGCAGTGGCTCTGTCCAGAAGCTGGGAGGTGCTAAAGCAGCCCTCCCATCCCTTCCACAGCACTGAGCTGAGGGGGAGTGTGGCCAAACCTCAGCAGGATACTTTGAGTAGCCCAGCAGGGAATTGATAACAGTGTAATCAATCACTCCATTAAGAAAACAACAGAGGGACATTACCAGCTACCTGTTGATTCTACCTGTTGATTCAGCAGGGACTGTAGCCAGCATGTGGTCTGCTAGCTAATACACAGACACCTCTCCACAAGGCAAAGGGGAGGGGGGGAATTCCTGCGTATCAGGGAGTGGGGGTGGGGGCAAGAAAGCAGCCCTCATGCTGTGTGGGAGCTGCAGCTAGGGAGCAGAGGGGAGGGGCCAGCCTTGCTATGGAGCAAAGAGCCCCACCCAGCCCAGAGAGCATACTGGGATGCTGGGCGTATCTGGTTTAGCTTAAACCAGCAAAAAGTCTGAGACAGACATTGCATAAACTGGTTTGACCCAAATCAGTTAAGTCTGATACTACATTCAACCAGGTTTATCTCAAACCAGTTTCAGCCATTTTCAAACTGGTTTATGTGCACTGAACATGTGTTCTGTTACAGATTTAAACCAGTTTCTGATCACTTAAACTGGTTTATGTGTAATATCTGTCTCTTGTCAAAGTGTTTCAAGCCTGCAGTGTGTCCCTGGTGTGCTGCTACTTGGGCCAAGGGCCCTGGGATATTTCTGTTGCGGAGAAGCACAGACAGGCTCAGTCTTTTGGGACCATATAGAGAAATCTGCTCCCTCCTTGGCAGCTTCCCATGGAGTCAAAAGAAAGGAGCTGAACAGAGCAAAGTGAGTCCTGCTTCTGACCTCACCTGTGGAAGCCAGCAGTGAGAGAGATGGAGTCAGTGGAGAGGCACAATGTGAAGGCAGATTAAGTGGAGTCTATGGCCCTTGCACTTGGCAGGTGAGTTAAGGAATACTGTAGATGACCCTCTGGCTCACTGAATTTGAGGTCTGGAATAGTCCTTATTTAAATAAGAATAGATGAGCAATTCCTTGTGCCTGATCTTCAACGGACTCCATTGATTCTGCTGATTTATATCAGATGAGGATTGGGCCCCCAGGTTTTTAGACCGGCTTATGCAGTCTTACTTTGTGTATGATGCATGCCAGGGGATCTACCAAGTGAGGCAAAGCCCAGTGCTCAAGTGGATGGCATTTCTCTGTTTGTCTGTAATTGGAGGAGTTGGACGTCCATTAATATTGCTGTTTGGTTAGTTAGGATGCAGAGGATAGGCAGGGCCTTCAGGGTTAGGGTGAGTGGGCCTCTCACTTTATTTAGGCCAGCCTTCCTTTGTCTGCAACATGCCTTGGCTCACATGTTATCTGGGTCCTCAAGTTTGGACAGAAATCTACTGATTCTCGTTTGAAATCAGAAAACCAGAAATATCTGATTTTTAGTGGAAATCAGGCTTTTCCTGTTTTCACCAAAATCAATAGGAGTCTCACCAGAATCGGGGGAACGGTAGGTGCTAGAGCCCAGCTGCAAGTAAAGCCCAATTTACTGAAGCAGAATAATCCCTACATGACATCCAATAATGTTGTTTAAAACAAAAGCTTCAAGCAATGGATAATTTACTATCCCACAGAGAATCTATCCCATTTTGTGATTGTCTATGAATAATCACAAAATGCACAATGAAAAATGCATATTATTTCCTATTTGAATTTTTCCAACGTCAGCATCCAGACATTGGATCTTATTAGGCCTTTACCAAATAATGGGGCCTTTAATATCACACATCATGTCCCTGTGGAAATCCTTGCAGACCCAGATCAAGGCAGTGTTGACCTTCTCTTTGATAAACTAAATAGAGCTCCTTAAGTCTCCTGCAGTAAGGCATATTTTCCAAATCTCTTGTCATTCTTGTTGCTCTTTTCTAATCTCTCTCTGGTTTTTCATCATCCTCCTTCTTTGTTGTATGATTTGGTTTTAATTCTTTCGGCTTTCCTTCCTTAATTAGCAGAATCTTGTTTAAATGCAACTACAATTTAGATGTGACTTAAATAGCAAGAGGAACAAGGGCTGGATTTATTTAAATGCATATTTAACTTTTTGAAATTAGGAAAAGGACTTTAAAGTGGTTCCCTTAGAAAGCATTTTAAATGCCTTTGTTCCCATCTAGCAAAATGACATCACAACACAAAATTTAAATCAGAAGTAGAATTTAGTATTTGCACCCTCAGCCTATGATTTGTTTAAATCCAGGTATTATATAGTGCTTAGATACCAAGCAAGAAACACTTCATAAATACTGACCATTAGATCGGGTACATTTTGAGACATTTTTTAATAGGTGATTTCCAAGTGCAGGAATACACATATGTTTAAGAAATGTTCATTATTTAAAAACCAGACACGATCTTCTGTTGTTGGCGGTGACAGAGAAAAAAGCCTCCATAGGTTTAAGTATGAGAAATACAGTTATTCCTTTGGGTTTGCAAAAAAGTGGAGTTAATTCCTTCCCAAACTCATCCAAACTACTGAAGGTTGTCTGGTTGCAGGTTTTAACGCCCTGGTCCTACAGAGACTTGTGTATATGCTTAACTTTATTCTGATGCTTTATGTAATTGAAAACAAGGTTGAAATCAAAATGTAATTGAAAAAATGAAACATTTGCATAAATCTTTGCTGGAATAGGGCCTAGATATTTCCATTCAATATATTAAGTTAAAAGAATTTAAACGTGGCTCATGTTTCATATTTTTCATTGGTTTTATCTCATTTACTTGGATCTATGGGTTGGCATGAAAAACACAAACATTAAAAAGACAAGGAATCTTCCTCCAACCTAAATAATTTAAGCATTAATATATAATATTGGTTGAAATATATGTGTGTAATTAAAAATAAAAAGCCCAATAGTTTTAACCCTTACCAAAATTAATTAATATGTGTTTGGTCACCTGCACTACAACTGCCTGGAGCTATTTGTTGAATGATTATAATATTTCATATTTATATTTATATGTATAAAACACATATTGGCCATGAAGGAAGAATCCCAAAGTGTTGAATGGCAAATGGACAGATTCTGCTCCCAGATACAGTTTTAAGAATTGCATACCACAGGAATTCAGCTACTTTAGGAATATAACAGACATGTATTCCAGAAAGACAAGTATTTTTTAAGAAAAAGGTTGAAAGTCCCAGGGGAATTCTGGGAATTAGAGTGGAATTATTAGAGACCGTGGAAAAATTGCCGTCAAAACTGTTTCCTGTTGGAATAAGCTGTTTCAACAAAACCAACTTTTTTCTGTAAAACTACATTTTGATGAAATTTCATATAGGGAAAAATGGGGTGGGGGCAGAGGGTGAAAGCATTTTAGAAACGCTGCAAGTCCCATTTTCACAATGAAAAGATTACTTTTAATTTCAAACTGCACTATATTTATCAAAACTTGAAACAGAAATGAAAACTTGTGAATGACGCAAAATTAATTTTTAAAGATTTCTGATTCAGGATGATATTATATGTGCATGTGTGTGCATATATACTGTGTGTATCTATACTGTACATATACTGTATATATATATTAGGGCTGTGCGAAATTTTGCCGGCCATTTCATTCTGACACTGTTTCTACCAATTTTGAGGTTGAAACAGCAAAAGCGGAATGAAATAAAGGCCATCGAAATAGCCTCGAAACAAAACGAGGCTGATTGAAACGTTTAGAAAGTTGAAATGTTTCGACCATAGGCTGGGGATGGGAAGTCAGTCCAGCTGGGCTGACTGCCCATCCCCAGTGCAAGATCCGGCAGGGGGTGGCAAGGCAGCCCAGCTTAGCTGCTTTCCGGTCCCCTGTGCTAAATCATGCCGGGGCTGGAGGCAGCCCAGCTGGGCTGCTTTCCCTTCCCCCCATAATACATCGAAACTTGAAACAGCTGTTTCGAAGGAATGGGATGGAACAACTGTTTCAACTTGAAATGAAATTTGATACGAAACAGTGTTCCATCGAACCATCGAAACACAAGGTGAAAGGGAACGGTGCCGTTATGTGTGTGTGTATGCATGTATGTGTGCATGTGTGTGTGTGTATGTCTGTGTATATCCTTACTCTTGAAAAGATTCACTGGACAGACAATCTATTGTCCAGCCAGCTCTAGGAATTATCCATACCGAATGGTAAGACAGAAATGAAACTTCAAGCCATGTTCCCAGCCTCCCTGCCCTCCTCCCCCCGGGGAAAGGTGCCACTGGCTCTTAATTGACCCTGGATGACACTGAGCTCAGCTAAGCAAGCAGACATAACTTGCAGAAGCACAAAAATCATAATACTTTTATTTATGGAATGCTTTGGAGACTCTCCTACAAAACAAAAACATAATTAAAATACTGTAAAAAACAACCACCATTCTCTAATATTCAAACTGATAAAGCCAATCAGGTGTGTCCAATTATACAAAGCTGAAAGGAAATGATGGTTGGGAAGGTAATAAGTAAGACACCACCATAAAATAACTGCTTTGGAATAAATCAGGCCTAAAGGTATTTTCTAATATTGGAGTGAGATGGTTTGAAATAAGTGCCCAGAATTCTTAATCACAGGGCCCAAACAGGGAGACTGAGCATTGCGTACTGGCCTGTGATTCTGAACCAGTGATTGTCAGCTAGGGTGTGAAGACATCCTGGGATGCTGCCAGATCTTTTGAAGAGTGTTCTGAACTGTGAGGTGGTAAGTGAGTGTTAGGAATAAGAAGATAAACTACATATCATAGGAACCAACTCCATGGGTGCTCTGAGGCTCAAGCACCCACCAAAAAAAAACTAGTGGGTGCTCAGCACCCATAAGCCACAACTGCTTTGGTTTTGGCTGCTTGCAGATGTTACAAAAACAAACAAACAAACCATGCTTTATTGGAAGAAGCAGCACGTTAATTCAACAAACCTGGCTCTGCAGCATCTATAAAGATTAGGCACTTCATTGGGGGGCTTTTTGGCACTTTTATCTAATAACCGATTCAATCAGCTATTAGATAAAAGTGCCAATAAAACCCCACTAAATCATCCAATTTTTACAGATGTTGCTGAGCTGGGTTGACATGCTGCCTCTTCTGAGCATGTGCAGGACTCAGTGCAGGAAT
>NW_005841868.1:3614525-3615415 GCF_000455745.1 Alligator sinensis | reverse complement strand
CCAAGTTTAAAGTGAAGTGCCTTTTTTTTTAATGTTTGCAAGCACCCACTGGCAAAAACCAAAATCAGCACCTATGCTAAATAGGTAATTGCTGGATCAGGCCTGTCTCTACCTGGACAATCCCGCAATCCCCCTTCAAGAAAGTAAGCAAGTTAGTTTTTAAAATTGGTTGCCACTCAATTCACAAAAGTTATGGAGGGTGCCTTGAATCCAATGAGGGATGCCCCATATTGCCCCCATTTGTGATCATTCTGACTTGGCCAACACCATGTGAACTCCAAAAAAAAAAAAAATCCAGACCCTAGAATGACACATACTAGACAAGCAATACAGGCAAGCAATATCAAATATCAAAAAGTATCTAATATCAAAAAGTAGTTTCCTTCCTGTAGAGCATTGGTGACTGCATGTTCCAAGATCTGCAGCTTCCTTCCCTCATATAGACTTGGATTCATTGCTCTGTAATGTCAATGGACAGGCTCCTGGTCATTGGCAAAGCCTTAGTGTAATACTGACAAGGCTGGATTGTAATGGGGCTTCCTGCTTTAACCAGCCATCATGGACAGGGTTCAAGATTGACTATATTGATGAACATCAAGGAACACAGCAGACTTTTTGACCAGAAAAGTACACAAACCCAACTAGATGACAACAGCTCACTGAGAACCTATGAGTCTCATAGCCCAAAGCACAACCTCCTCTGACAAGGATCATGACCAGTTTGACATAAGATACCATCTCAAGGACTTCCCAGAAAACAGGAACCTATATAGATCGCACTAGCTGTACATGAGCTGAGTCCATCTTATAGATTCATAGATTCATAGATGCTAGGGTCGGAAGGGACCTCAATAGATCATCGAGTCCGACCCCCTGCATAGGCAGGAAAG
>NW_005841868.1:3603683-3614462 GCF_000455745.1 Alligator sinensis | reverse complement strand
TGATGAACTTATAGGCAGCCACAAGGTCGCCTCTCAACCTTCTCTTGCAGAGACTGAAGAGGTCCAGGTGCCCCAGTCTCTCCTCATAGGGCTTGGCCTGCAAGCCCTTAACCATATGAGTGGCCCTTCTCTGGACCCTCTCCAGGTTATCCACATCCCTCTTGAAGTGTGGTGCCCAAAACTGTACGCAGTATTCCAACTGCGGTCTGACCAGCCCCCAATAGAGGGGGAGTATCACCTCCTTGGATCTGTTCGTCATGCATCTGCTGATGCATGATAAAGTGCCATTAGCTTTTTTGATGGCTTCGTCACACTGCCGACTCATGTTCATCTTGGAGTCCACTAGGACTCCAAGATCCCTTTCCACTTCTGTGCCTCCAGGCAGGTCATTTCCTAGGCAGTAGGTATGCTGGACATTTTTCCTCCCTAGGTGCAGCACTTTGCATTTCTCCTTGTTGAATTGCATTCTGTTGTTTTCTGCCCATATGTCCAACCTGTCCAGGTCTGCTTGTAGTTGTTCCCTGCCCTCCAGCATGTCCACTTCTCCCCACAGTTTTGTGTCATCTGCAAACTTGGACAGAGTACACTTCACTCCCTCGTCCAAGTTGCTGATGAAGACATTGAAGAGTATCAGTCCAAGGACCAAGCCCTGCGGGACCCCACTGCCCACACCCTTCCAGGTCGATACCGACCCATCCACTATGACTCTCTGGGTGCGACCCTCTAGCCAATTCGCCACCCACCCTCTGGATAGCTTCTCCCTCTGTCTACAGGAGAGAACCAAGAAGAGATCTTGCCCAAAGCCCACAGCATTTCTGTATGGCAATATAAGATATCTGTGCAGAAGAACACACTCCAGGATTCTCCAGCCCCCATCTATCCACTGCATTGAGGTACAGGCTCAGTACTGACTCAGAGGGAAGAGAGCCATCTACTTATCCTTTCCATCAGAGTGACCATGTGCAAAGCAAGCCAAACACCTGAGCTCCAGTGGGAAGATTATCCCAAGGACTTAAGACAGTTGGAAAGTAGGGCTGTGCAAAATTTCACCAGCTGTTTTGTTTCAACTCTGTTTTGACTCGTTTTGAGCTTGAAACAGCAAAATTGAAATGAAACGAAGGCAGTCAAAATGTTTCAAAAGTTTCAAAACGTTTCAAGTTTCGAAGCTCAAGCTGGGCTTCCCTGCAGGGAAACAGACAGTAAGGAGAGGGAGGGGGAAGAGGGGGGAAGTGTGGGGAAGGACTGCTCTCATATTGACTGTGTAGCTGGCGAGTGACTGTGATCCTTCCCTGAGGTCCCTTCCAATCCCAGTGCTCTGGGGGAGGGATGGAAAAACAGCATGAAAGGCAGCATTGTTTGAACTGGCCTGCTTTCTGCCCTGGGGTCTAACAGTTCCTGAGCTGTGTCTTTCAGCAGCTCAGGAGCATTATACAATGAAGGCTACTACTAGCATTGATTTGAATGATATCCTACTTGCTAGCCTACCCTAGCAAGTGGGATTCCAGAATACCTTTTTTTTTTCTTCTAGACCCTTTTATTTTATTATTATATTTGATTTATTCTTTTAAATTTTATAATTCTGTTGGATATTACACTATAGAATTTAATTTATATAGGAAGGGAGATACATTCATATTTTATTTTTATACATTTATACCTTGCAGCATATACATACATTATAGAATATAAGAAGGGAGATATAGTTATATTTTATTTCTATACATTTATAACTTGCAGCATATACTACATACCTTATAGAATTCATATAGGAAGGAAGATACATTTATACCTCACACCATAGACTGCACACCTTAGAGAATGTATATAGGAATGCAGATATGTTCATACCTTGACCTTGCTCCTCCTCAACCTGGCATCAGTGGGAGCATGCCCAAAGGGAAGTCCCCCTCTTGCTCCAAAGCCCCCATCCCCCAAAAGCAGAGGCAGGCCACCTTGGAACAGTGGGATAAAGGCGGACACAAAGGGGTGCACGTTGCAAGGGCAAATGAGTTCCCCCAGACCACTGGGGAGATGCTTGCTATTGATGGCCAGCCCTTCTCCTTAATTGAGCGGCCAGGGTTCAGGCAACTCATGGAGCTCGTGGCCCCATCCTACCAAGTGCCGTGGCCCCATCCTACCAAGTGCCCACACACCACCTTCAGCAGACAGTGGTGCCCTCCTTGTATGAGGCATGCAGGGCATACTTGAGGGATGAGCTGCACTAGGCAGGTCCGCAGGTGACTTTACACTTCACCTCGGACATCTGGAGCAGCCGGGGTGGAGATCACACCTACCTCTCCCTCACAGGGCACTGGTTCAACCAGTCAGGCCATCAGTGGGCTGTCTTTCAAGCCAAGGTGATGGATGAGTCCCACAAGGCAACAGAGCTCATAGGGGCCATGAACCGTTTGGTGCAGGGGTGGCTCGTTGGGCAGGGTAAGCTCACCCACGGGTTTATGGTCACCGACAATGAGGCCAATATGGTCAAGGTGGTCTGTGATGACAACTTTGTTGGCATCTCTTATGTGGCACACAAGTTCAACCTCGTTGACAGGGACACCTTGGAGAAGGACAGGGCTGCCGGTGATGGCACCAGCATCACCAACAAGCTCATTTCCAAATGCAGGAAGGTTGCAGGCTACTTCCACCATAGTATCAAGCAGGGCAAGATACTGCAGGACAAACAGGCAGAGCTGAACATCCTGCAGCACAAAATCATGCAGGATGCGGAGACTCGTGGAACTCCACATACCTGATGCTTGAGAGACTGGTAGAGCAACAGAAGGCCATCCATGAGATGGCCTTGCTCAGGAAGGTTGGGCTCAGAGGCCCCCTTAACAGAGTGGGATACCATCTCCCAGATCTTGGTGATCCTCAAACCCTTCCTCAAGGTCACTGAGACCCTCAGCACTGGTGATGCCTTCCTTAGCCAGGTGATCTCCATAGTGAGGGAACTTCAGAGCCAAATAGAGAGCTTCCAGGGGTCAATGTTCCCGGCTGGGGCAAGCCACTGTGACCAGACATCCAAGCACTGGTGAGGCAGCTGAAGGAGGGCATCAGGAAATGGCTTGATCCCTTGCAGGCCATTACAGTCCACATGCTGGCCACCATGTGTGACCCAAGGGTGAAGGGCAGCACATGCAGCAGCCAAAGCCTGAATCAGTGGACGGAGGTGCTGGTGAAGAGAGTCAGAGAGGCAGAAGGGCAGAGGTGGGGGAATGTGGAAGAGGGGGATCCACTGTCCCATGCTAGCACAACATCCACCAGCCAGTCTCCTCCACCACAGGCACTACCAATATGGGCCAAGGGCATGGCTTCCATGGTGAGTCCAGAGGCACCAGACCCCACCATCAGGCAGGTAGTACTCAGGCCTTGGTGGCTACCTTTCTTGCCGAGGATGTAGTAGTGTCACTGCTGTGTGGTCTCTTGGCCTACTGGGCAAGCCACAGCCAGATGTGGCCGGATCTGGCCACGGTTACCCATGAACACCTGTCCTGTCCACCAACCAGTGTTCTAAACGAGAGGGTGTTCAGCATTGCTGGGGATGTAGTGACATCCCACCACTCCTGCTTGGATGCTGGTTTGGTGGAGCAGCTGGTGTTCCTGAAGGTGAACCTCCTGCTGCTGGGGTTCCCCAAGCTCCAAGTGCAGACGGAGTAAATGCCACCCTCCTCACTCTGTCTCTGAACTTCATGTTTCCCCATTATAGCCTATGGGCAAAACTTCAAAACAGCATCGAAACAGCGAAACAGTTTTGACAAAACAAAACAGAATCGTGGTTTCAAAATGAAACGAAACTTGAAATGAAACACTGTCCCGTGAAACATTGAAACCAAAGTCAAAATGGAACAGTGCTGTTTTGCACAGCCCTACTGGAAAGTGCTTGGACTATTGTGAATGGCAGGATATGCCCAGGCTCTGCAGAAGTCTAAGAAGCTTCAAACAGTGGGGAGGCTAGAAAAAGACTGAGTAGTGAGGCACTTTGCATGGTGTCACAGAATGGCAAGAAGAAGATGGGGGGCTCAGTCCTCTGGTTCAGATGCCCAACTACAGTGACTGCCGCTACGGGGCCACCACTGGACACATGCGTGAAGGGAGATGCCAGGTCCATTATGCAATTGGTTACTGCTCCTGACTGTCACTAACTAAGAGTAATGATGTTTTGCACTCTTTAGCCTTCCCCTTTCAGGCAGGCTTCAGAGCAATCTTTGTGGTCAAAACCACAGTAGTTAGGAGATTATTATCCCTGTTTTACACATAAAGAGTCAGGAAGAAAGGAACTGGCTGGTCATGTAGCAGCCACTGGGACAGTCAGAGATATAGTCCTGAGAAGAAAAGTGAAAAAATTCATGTCTATTGGTTGGACATTCACCTTAAAACTACTTACCTGTTGTAAAATGCTGAGATACCATTGGGCTGTGATTGGAAGAAAACCCATGAAGGGTAGACAATGTCAGGAGTAGAAATCTCAGCTTCTGACTGCCATGTCAATGCTCTGACCACCTTACAGGAGGCTGTTGGAGGGTAGATAGTCCTCATATCTTCCTAGAATAGAGAGGAAGTGGTGTGAGAGGCAGGGAGACTGACAGTTAAAGCTGGTAGCTCTGCCCTGCTGGTGCCCTTCCTCATTCAAGCAGGAAGGGCAGGGCTCATGCATCAGATTTATCTACACATTCACTCTCCAGATGGGATTGATGCTCTAATCACACTGGAGCAGAGGAACCATGGGACCTGGATATAAATCACAGCATGGCATCTGCACTGAATTGTAGCTCGCCTGTAACATAAAGTTTAACCTTGTTTATCAAGGCAGGGGTGGAGAGTGCTAGAGGGCAAGTAATGAAGCAGTGACAAGGGGAGGGAGGCCAGACTGTCCAGGCTCCACTGCTAGAGCCAGCCAGACGGGGAACTCATTCTATGCCTGGGCTCAGCACCATGCCTGGGCACCACTGATGTCCCATTGAAGCTATAAGGCCCCCTCTGGGAATACCTCCCTCACAGGAAAAGTCTTCTGTTGGCTCTGTGCCCTCTGCATCTCTGAGCCATGTGGCCGCAGAAGGCACTCTGAGGCACATGGAGATGCGCCAGAGGCAGGAAAAGCAGTGGAAAAGGCAGACTTATGCCCATGTGATCCTGCAGCTCAGTAATGGCCTATAGGGGCCACTACAAGATAGCTGCCACAGCCTTGCTGAAGATCACGCCTGTTCAGCAGAGACCCCGAGGGATGACAAGCTCCAACAGTCACAACCTTCTGCAAGACTGTTTTAGGCCTGACATAAGTGTAGCAGGCTTACCTTTTCGGAGCTTGAGTTGAGTCCCAGGATCGAGGGTCTGCTATTTGATTGGTGGAGCCTGCCCACCAATCCGGAGGCAGCACAAGGGAAGCAATGCCCCGCCCTTTTTCAAAGGGAGGGGGCCAGGAGCTGCTGGACCTGAATCAGAACTGCAACAGCCAGGTCCGGAGAACTTCAGGGGTGGAGCCCCTGAAGAGTATAAAAGGGGAGTGTGCTGCTGAGCCGATTAGGTGAAGGACACCAGAAGAGTGGAGACAAGAAAAGCTGGGGAGCTCTGCCCCAGCGGGCAATAGGCCCAGGGCTTCTGAAGCCACCATTGGAGGAGCAGCCTTGGGAGTGGTGCTAGACTGGGGCTGTTGACAGTGCACGGGGATGGTGCGGGGAGACCTGGCCCTGGGAGCGGTGTGAGACTGCTCAGGCCCATGATGGTGCCCGGTTCAGTGCACGGAGCCCAGGCTTTGGGAGCCGCAAGCAGCGGCTCAAGCCTGCAACCCCAGCAGGGCCAGGGGTCCACATGATGCATGGAGCAGTACACGGGGTAAGGGCCTTGGGGGCGGCAGTGAGGCGGCTCAGGCCCCATCTCCTGGCAAGCGGTCAGGTCATGGTGCACAGGGTGGTGCGCGGGCCCAAGCCTTGGGAGACAGGGAGCAGCACAGGCTGCTTGGGTAGCCACCCGGCGTGAGGATGGACAGACAGAGCCTGAAAGGCCCAGCCTGTGCTCAAAGAGCCCACAGTGCCAAAGCCAGGGCACAGGGAAGTAGTGCTGCAGCGTGAGGCCCAGTACCCAGAAGTCAGCAGCGGTGGTACAGCAGCTGAGAGGAACTGAGCCCCCGGTGCCCAGAGCACGGCACAGGGTGGGGAGGAGCACAGTGGCACAGGAGAGGCCTGGAGAGGCGCTCCAGCAGAGGAGACCCCATCGAGCTGCACCCTGACCACCGCCCCCTGAGGGAGCGTGAGTCATTGGGCCCTTGGGTCCCACAGGGGAAAGACCTTTGGGGCAGGCAACCCCAGAGAAGGGGCTGGGTGAGCAGCCCCCAACCTAGTCAAGACCCTAAGTGGAGAGGCCTCTGGTGCTTCCTGGACACCCCCCGCCCACCCCCCAAAACAAGGGACCCCATTGGAAGGAGGACTATCTCTTACCATGGGTCAGGGACTATATTAAGGAACAGATGATATTAAGATTCTTCATGTTTGCACCTTATATTTTGTAATTGAAATGTTGTATTGTGATGTTGTATCGTGTTGATGCTGCTGAAATTGTTTTACTGTGATGGATAAATAGTGTTATTTAGGGTTTGACCTTGGTTATTGGTTAATGTTCACTGTGTAAATATATGTATATGATATTTAGTTTTATGTTTATGTATATTACAATTCAATAAATTGCATATAGTTAAGAACGTAGGGCTTGGCCTAACTCTATAGAGGAAAGAGGGATCCTCTCAAAATTCTGGCATCCCTCTCACACCACCCCCTCCTGCCTACACATCCCATCTGATTGAGAATAGGGCACACCCTTGGGTGTACCCAGATTACATAAAGAAAAACTTCTTTACTGTCCGAGCCCCCAAGGCCTGGAATAGACTCTCCCCAGAAGTGGTGCAAGCACCTACTCTGGACACTTTTAAGATTCATTTGGATGCTTATCTTGCTGGGATCCTTTGACCCTAGCTGACTTCCTGCCCTTTGGGCAGGGGGCTGGACCCGATGATCTTACGAGGTCCCTTCCAGCCCTAATGTCTATGAAATCTATGAAATCAGACTAGCCACCTACAGCCTTGGGATCAGGGAAAATGAAATCTGCCCTTTTTGCTGAGATGAACCCATCCCTCTGTGCATGTCATCTAGGCATGGCTGTATTTATGTGAGGGGAATGGGACAGGTGGGAGCCAGGGGGACATCTCAAAGTCATTTCTCTTGTCCCTAGAAACCTGCTTTCACAGGGGTCAGGGAATCAGACCCCAGGAAGGACTGAAGGGTTGAGATGTGGCAAGAAAAACACCGATTGAGGATGGAGATTCAGAATGAGGATGGAATAATACTTGACAACAAAAATGCACTGCTTAATTTAGGAAACATAGGAAATTAATAGGATATCATTAAACAAGCCAACTTGGAAGCAGCAAGTGCCCCGGGAGGTGAATTTAGCCTGACCCGGTGGTAAGCATGTTCATTTCTTATTGTGAAACATAAGCTGGGAAGGAAGCACCTGTGTAATGCTGCTCCTAGAGTCTGGTCCATTCCCGTCCCTGTCCCCCGACATCTCAAACACACCCAGCTGGGGAGAGGCACATGATAGCCTCTGGCAACAGGACTAGTGACAGTGCACAGATGCACCAGAGAGGCAGAAAAGCACCCTTCCAGTGAGTCTGGCATGAACATTCAGACTGCAGCTACAATGGTTTCCTGGCTGCTGCCTCTTCATTACAGCCTGAGCAAAGCTTATTTCTCCACCCACCCTTGTGTCCTGGGGGATAAAGCAAAGGGGATCCTGTCTTCGTCATCTAGTGGCTATACGCTACAGGCCAATGGAATCCCCGTGCAGGGCCAGATCCAGCAACCTCTGCAGTCAAAAGGAATCAGGCCCTGGGCTTTAGACCAGGTCTCCAAGCCCCAGCCTTGCAGTAGGTTCCCTGTGTTAGCAAACCCAGGCTCAGAATCTGTGGGCAACCGCTCAGCAAATGCATCAGGAAGAGACATGCCCCCAACTGAGCCAGCAGAAATCATGCTAAGACAGTCTAAGCTGAGAAGCTCTTTTAGTTTCCTGCCCTTCCTGGAAATGCACAAACAAGATGATGACAACATACTTAACCCAGGCTCAGAAGTCAGCTCTGTGGGACCAGGAGAGCTTGATGGGCTTTAAGAAAGGTTCTTTTACCATTACTATCACAACACTGGGAAAATGGATCCTCTGAGGTCATGGACAGAAAGTCAGAAACAGAATCTGTGTCTCCAGTTATCTAAACTGGGGGTCGGACTTGATGATCTATTGAGGTCCCTTCCGACCCTAACATCTATGAATCTATGAAACTCAAGACCAAACTTCTGGCCCACAATTGAATCCTGCCTGAGAGTCAGACACTGGAACAGACATAAGGACTGAGCCTATGCAATGCTGGGCAGCTGCCACAATCATTAACTCCGATGAGCATTTTAGGTGCCTTCACTGACTCTACTCAGGACCAAGGCCCTAAGTCATTAAGATTTGATCCAGTAAAGCTTGACTTCATTTGAACTACTGTGTACTTAAAGAGAAGCATATGTTGAAGTGCTATGCTGGATCAGGACCAGACAGTCTTCCCTGGCTGTGTGCATCCTGTCTGTAACTGCAGCCATGATTCAAAGCAGTATGTTGTCTTCTCTTTGACCTTGCTGAAGTTTCCTGCAAGAGTCTCCAGCTGGCTTCCAGCAGAGCCTGCTGCCCTGGGAGAGCAGAAGTAGGATTTCTCTTTCTAATGGGACAATTCATCTTTTGCACATTCCAGAAGTGTTATTAACATTCATTAGCACCAAGAGGAATGGATGGTAAGAGAACGCAGGATTATGGAGAAGATTAAAGAGTCTCCCAGCCCAGCCATCAACCTTACACTGTTCGTTACCCACTGAGGCTTTGATTAATAGCTGCCTTACATGTACACAGCATCTTTCATCCCAGAGGGGATCCAAGCATAACATACACATGCTACAGCTGGTTGTTTGAATCATGCAGAAACCCAACTACATTGTGAGCTCAATGTCTAGTTGGCAGCAGGTATCAAGTGGAGTGCTCCAGGGATCAGTGCTGGGGCCAGTTTTGTTTAATTGGGGCCGGCCCATCCTATACTGCGAAACCTGAGGCCACAGGGGGGCCCACAGCTTAGGTAGCGAACATCCAGCTGCTCGTCATGCCCCCCCCCCGCCCCCAACACCACCACTGCCAGCTTCACATCTGGCCACTCACCCCACCCCTGCTGCCGCCACCGCCACCAGTGGCTTCTTCAGGGTAGGGGGCCACAAAATTATTTCTTGTATGGGGCCCCAAAAAATTGTGGACCGGGTCCATGTTCAATGTCTTCATTAATGACTTGGAAGATGGCATAGAGTGTGCCCTCAACAAGTTTGCAGATGACACAAAGCTGGCGGGGGGTAGTAGATAAGCTGGAAGGTAGGGCTAGGATTCAGAGTGACCTGGACAAATTGGAGGATTGGGCCAAAAGAAATCTCATGCAGTTCAACAAGGACAAGTGCAAAGTCCTGCACTTAGGACAGAATAATCCCATGCACCAGTACAGGCTTGGGGCTGACTGGCTGGGCAGCAGCTCTGCAGAACAGAACCTGGAGGTTACAATGGACGATAAACTGAATATGAGCCAACAGTGTGCCCTTGTTGCCAAGAAGGCTACTGGCATACTAGGCTGCATTGGTAGGTGTGTTGCCAGCAGGTCAAGGGGAGGGATCATTCCTCTCTATTCAGCACTGGTGAGGCCACATCTGGAGTAGTGTGTTCAGTTTTGGGTCCCCCACTACAGAAAGGATGTGGACAAATTGGAAAGAGTCAAGCAGTGGACAACAAAAATGGTTCGGGGGCTGGAGCACATGACTTCTGAAGAGAGGCAGAGGGAACTGGGCTTATTTAGTCTAGAGAAGAGAAGACTGAGAGGGGATTTAATAGTAGCCTTCAACTACCTGTGGGGGGTTCCAAAGAGGATGGAGCTGGACTGTTCTCAGTGGTGGCCGATGACAGAACAAGGAGCAATGGTCTCAAGTTGCAGCAAAGGAAGTCTAGGTTAGATATTAGGAAGGATTTTCTCACTAGGAGCAGGGTTCGAATTACACTCCTGTTCTTGGGGGGTCTGCAGCGGTGGCACCTGGAAGTCAGAAGAAGCCACCACCACCACTGCCTGAGCTGCTTAGAAAGGTGTGGGGCAGGCTGGGAACTCTTGTCTCTTATGGGGAGGGGGTTTATGGGGGCTCTCATCTCTTATGGAGGGGCTCAGTCCCCCCAAGCCTCCATGTATTTCAAACCCTGACTAGGAGGGTAGTAAAACACTGGAACAGATTACCCAGAGTGGTTGTGGACTCTGCATCCTTGGAGGCTTTTAAGACCCAGCTAGACAAAGCTTTGTCTGGGATGATCTAGTTGGAGATGGTCCTGCTTTGAGCACGGGGTTGAACTACGTGACCTCCTGAGGTCCTTTCCAGCCCTTAATTTTCTATGATTCTATGATCTCTCTCTTGCCATGTTGATGTTTCTCATGGGATATTTGGGAGGGCCCCGTATTATAAGTCCCAGATGACATGAGTTGTTCTGCACATGGCATTTCAGGACCCTGATGGTAGCAGAATTTTGGTATTTGACTTTATGTTGTTTTGCTCTAGTAAATGGTTTCCTGAGGCATTAAAGCCTGTAAAAGGTTATATTGAAATGACAGGATCCAGGGTAAGGCATGACTACTATTTAGTAGGGCATCATCGTGACTCTGTGGACCAATGTAGGTCAGGAGTG
>NW_005841868.1:3592364-3603652 GCF_000455745.1 Alligator sinensis | reverse complement strand
TCCCTAGCAGAGTCCACCTCCCCTCCACCAAGGGACACAGAGGACCAGGAAAGCCCGAACGCACAGCTGCAGGGCTTGCACGTGGTATGCGTGGATACTCACTGCAGACACAGGAGAGACCCAGAGAAGTATGTAGACCAGCAATACCCACCTCTGTCTCTTGGAGTGATGCCCTTCAGGCAGCAGATGGCTGGTCTCCCACAGCTTGCATCAAGCAGCACTCATGGCACTCTCAGTGAGACAGGCTCCCCAGGCAGATTTTTTTTGCAGTCATCCAGGACCATGGGGCTTGTCTGGTAACTCACTGCATCTTATTATGGCTTGTTTGGGCTGTCTCCACAGTATCTGCACCACTGCCTCTTCTTCAAGAAGAGGCCAATGGAGAGACATGCAGCCCTCTACACATGTTTCCAAGCACCTTGTCATAGAGTTTTGCTGGGAGTGTTGGGTTCAAATCACTGCAAACCCCACACACTCTAGAAGTTTTAAGATACAGAAAACCAAAAACTGAGCCCAAGTTCACTCTGAAGGGTTGAGGCTTGACTCAACTGCAGAGATAGTCTTGCAGTTAGATCACTGGGCTGGGACCAGGAGATCTGGATTTAATTCAGATGTACGGTCATGGGCAAGTCACTTAATATCCCTGAATGTGTTCATGCTGGATGGATACCCTGATTTAGGTTTTAGTCCAAGCCAACCTACTGTCTACACCAGTGTTGCTCGACTTACAGCCTGTGGGCCAGATCTGGACCATGACACTGTGTCATCCAGCCCATAAGGTTCCCCATGAGTCCAGAAATTTGGTGGCAGGGAAGTGGTGGCACTGCTCCCCTGCTGCCAAATTTCCAGGCTCATGGGGAACTCCAGGACCTGTGCAATGGATCCAATATCTGATCCCAGCCCACAGAGCCAGGCAGGGGTGGCATCAGCCCCCAGGGCCTAATCCTGGTGTGCAGTGTGTAGGAGGGGGTGGTGCCAGGCCCCCCAGGTTAGATCTGGCCTGCAGATGGGACCCGCATCATTCATCTGGCTCATATGGCCAAAAGATTGAGCACTACTGGTCTACACAGAAAAACCTCTGACCTAAGCTTGCAGATGCCTTGAGGCTATGCTAGCTGACACAGTTGGTGTGATATGTTAGAACGCAAGCTTTCTTGTTACGCAGGCTGTGATCTGCCTGTTTCACAGTGAGGATGTAGGCAAAAGTCACTTGATTGATGAAATACTCCAATGCCCTTTCCACATTTCCCCTTAGAGGACAGACAAGTTCTCCCAGAATTCACAGGGAAGTAAGTCACAAAGAACCATGGGATACACCTCTCATACACATGGATAAGTACAGAAGGATTGAGGCCCCAGTAGCACAAGCAGGGCTTTGTCATGGAGGTACTCATGACATGGGATACCTGTGACTGGTGCACCTGGGTGCCGGCTTGCTGGGCTAACCATTCAGAGTAGATATATCCTTGTGTCTCATCTCTCCCTCTGTAAAATGGAGGATGGTGATACCACTCCCTTTGTCTATTTACCTCTCCAGGATGGGGACTGCCTCTAAAATGGTCCTTTGTCTATTTACCTCTCCAGGATGGGGACTGCCTCTAAAATGGTCACCTCCCTGTCACTGCTGAAAAATAAGCCTTGCCCACTCACTTCCAGGCCCCCATGGGTATCTGGCTATTAGGTGCTTTAGCAGTTTATGCTGCTGCTCTATATGTTCAGGACCCTGCAAAGCCATTGGTGTAATTGCTGGGCTTGAATGCAGGTGGCATGAGAGTGAGTGTAAGCAGCCCTGGGGTCATGAGGTAGACCAGGGTTTGGCAAGCCCCAGTGCACATGCCAGAGCATGGCACGTGAGACCATTTTGCTCATCGTGCCACAGCCGGCCCTGGTTCAGGAGGGCAGCTGTAGCCGGCCACAGAGCCCAGGCTGCTCATAGCAGGCAGTGGGGAGATTGCAAGCAGCCTGGTTCTGTGGCAGGCAGCCGCTACCCAAAACCCCAGGCTGGCTTTGGCAGGCACCTGGGCGGCTGGAACTGGTGCACTGGGGTCCAGAACTGCAGTATGGTTCTGTGGCTGGTGGTGGCTGCTCGCACGTCTTGGGGCACACAGTGGGAAAGGGGCTGGGGCAGTGCAACCCCTCCCCTGCCATCTGCCTGTAGGTGCATGTGCACCTGCTGCCAGTAGTGAGCCATGGCAGGACTCCACAGACCTCAATGCAGCTGCTTGCAGCATCCCTGCCACCTCCTGCAAGCAGCCCAGGCTCTGTGGTGGGTGGCAGGGGCCTGCCCAGAGCTCAGGCTGGCTGTAACAGGTGGCCAGGAGACTGTCAGCTGCTGCACCAAGGGCTGCAGAGCCCCAGCCCAGCTCATTGCTAGCAGTGGATGCATGTGCTCTTCTGGCTGGATGGCAAGGGAGAGGCCAGGGTTGCACTGCCCTGGTCCCTTCCCTGCCATGTGCTCTGAGGTGTACGTGCAGCTGCCACTGGTCAAGGAGCCTCCAGCCCCCGTGCAGCTGTTTTCAGCCTGCCCGCTGCCTGCTGTGAGCACAGCCCAGGCTCCTTGGCTGTCTGTGGCTGCATGTGCCATCTGCCCAGAGGTGCATGTGCAACTGCTGCTAGCAATGAGAATCAGGCCCCTCGCAGCTCCTGGGCCTTCTGCCCCTGGCACACAGTTGAAGAGTGGGTCAAGGTTGGGGTGTTTTTGGCACTCTGGCCAAAAACATTGCTGACCCCTGAGGTAGACAGTATAGGCCTGGCCAGTGGGGCTGTACAGATGCAAACCTAGGGCAGCGCTGACCTCGGTCAAGTAACCTTAGGTGCTACAGAAACAGCGTTGCCAGCTCCTTGCACTTTTATCACAGATCAGGCAGTCTCCACAATTTTCTCTTAAAAACCTTGTTATGTGAACACAACTGAAGCTCAGCTTTCACTCCATAAAAAAAAACCCTGCCAGAAGATATAAAACCTGGAGTTAGTGACTCATAGAAGAATCAAATGCCAGAGGGTAAATAAAAAGCCCCACGGGTTTTAGCTTTAAAATCTCATGATCTTTAAGTAGTTGGGGCTAGCTGTTCTGCAGAAATATGCATACATAATGAATAATTAACAGGCAGTGGACTGGTACTGGCTCTGTGGGTCTGTCTGCAGCCCACCGGGGTGGGGAACACAGCGGCATAAACAAATGGGACTGAGGAGAGCCGTCACTGCTCAGCCAGAGAAGAATTGTTAAACTCTGCTAGCTGGAACACGAGTGCTGGAACAAGGTGTCTCCTGGTTGAAGCAATTAATTGACTGAACAATTAAGCTAATTTTGTCATGTTTACATGAAACAAGAGCACTCAGATGAAAAGAGAACAACGAGCAGTGGGTTGCAAGTAGTATTTATCCAATAGAAGATGGGAAAAGGAGGGTCTCATTGAAGGAGGGGGAGGAGGAGCCTCACCGCTTTCCAAAGGATCTGAAGCAGCCACCGCAACTGGGTGCAACTGCCTAAGCCCTGTCTGCTTTGCAAACCTGCCCTGATGCCCTTGGACAACCATCTCTGGGAAACACCTAATGCAAGTGAGGCAAAGTGCAATAATCTATGACTGATGCCCTCATTCCAGTTTAACCCAAGTTTCAGACATGGATTGACAACACGGTCTGCTTGTGCAGGGGGTTGGGACTGGTATAGCTCTACAAATACAGACCAAGCCACTGAGTCCCAGGGGCCACATCTCAGCTTGGGGGTTTCTCCTATACACAAGACATGGGGATCGGCAGGATTTTGCATCCATGAAAGGCCATGGCCGCAGAAGGAGCACCATTCAGTCACTGACTTGACGGACTATGAGGGGCACACTGAGATTTTAGAGTTCCAATAGAGATAGAGAGGACCTGCCCCTATGCACCCTTGACATAGCCTTTGAGAACAGAGATGAGTTGGAAATGGCTTTCCTGCCCAGGGGACCTGAGTCAGGTGAGTGATTTAACCACTGGGCCAGCAGCTGTCCTGATAGGGGTCTCACTCTAACTTTGACCAGGAATTCTGCCCTGGATCCAATAAAGCTTTGCTGTCCAAACTGATGTTTGCGTTCCCCCAAAAGGTTTGGCTTCAGTGCACTGAGGATTTATGATGAACAGCCATTTCACCAGAAAATTCCCAGCTAGCTTTTCTCAAGAAGCCCAAGGCTGTACTCTTAGAGCTGTGCAACCACAGATGGAGTTGGGCATGAAGCTGGGATATCTCACATGAGGTCGTTTCTTTACCTTTCCTGTTGAGGTCCTTTCTTCACCTTTCCTGTGGGACCTGGGGAAATGAGGGGTCACTCATGCAGGGTTGTACTTTATCACCCCTGATGTTCGATATGAACTCGGTGAGGCACCATCAGGGCTGCAGTGCCATCTGCCTGCAGACATATGGATCTAAGGGCTCACCTACATCAGTGATGCCCAACCTTCTGACCCCATGTGCCAGGCAAGTGGTGTGGGGCTGGTTCATAGGCCAGACCAGGCCCCATGTGCCAGGATTGGGCCCTGTGCTGCCTCTGCCTGGACTTGCATGCCTGGATTGGGCCCCAAGACCCTATGCCATACCTACCTAGCAGGATTGGGCCTTGCAATTCCACCAGGCACTAGGATAAGACTCATGTCACTCTCCATGCTTGAACTAGGGCCACACTACCCAGGCCCTGGGGCTCCGTGTGGGTCCAGAAATTTAGCAGCAGGGAATCAATGTTGCCACTGTCACTAAATTTCTGGATTGGCGAGGAGCCAGAGGACTTGGGTCCAAGGGCTGGATCTGGCTCAGACTGAGGTTGAGCACCCCCACGTTAGGGGGCTGCTGCCACCATAACTGCACTGGCAGAGCATGGCAGCAGTGCCCCCTTGTGGCGCTGCTGTGAATGGCAGCAGAAGGGCTTTTTGCCAGTTTAAGTTACACTAGGGCCATTTCACCCAGTCCAGGGGGCTGGGAGAGCGGTCAGGAATTTAGGGGCAGGGAGGCCAGGGGCAGGACCCGCCACCAAATCCCAATCAATGGAGCCCTGATGGACATGTATGTTGGCGGCAGCAGCTGCATTAACAACCCCCCACCTCCCGCCCACCCCACTGCCATGGGGCCCAGATCTGGCCTGCAGCACCCCTGAACTACACTATTCACCAAACACCACAAATTAAGCTATCAAAAGCCCTCTTTTGCTGGTATAGCTGCATCTGTACCATAAGTTTTGTTTGTATTGGGGATGATCTTTTCACACCAACAAAGCCATGTGTGCAGGCCTGCCCTTAGGCTCATCCTTGTCAGGCCCTGAGGGCACAGTATTTCACCAGACCAGTGCCAAGCCAAGATGGGGACTGAGAGGAGACTGCAGAGACACCACCAGCTTGGAGAGAAAGGCTCTTGAAGGAAGGGTGAAGGGGAACATTGCTTGTGTTTGGGAGATGCTTTCTCCAGACTTTGCTCAAGGAACTTGCAGTATTGGGGTGAGGGGAGGAGAGCTCTGCTCTTGAGTCTTCAGGACATGCAGATCACCACTACTTGCATGGGGGGTGAGCAGTGGCCACTGGCCAGCATCTGATAAAGGGATGAAACCTTTGTGATATCTATCTATCTATAGACATATATGTAGATGTGTGTGTATACACACATATATACTTTGGCTAGCCTATAAGGTACAAATCTAGCCTGCCTTCAGCATGACACACACATTTTTCTGCCACTGCATTGTGTGCTTGCACCCATCCAGGAGTTATTTTGGGTGTCGGTATTGATCTACAAGCCTCTTACCTTGATTCTTTGAATGATCCCCTGTGAACAACCAGGGCACTTGAGATCAAGTGGGTGCGGGAGCTCACAGTCCTTGACTCTGATCCGCCATGGTTGGGTAAAGGGCCTTCCACTCTGGATTTCACTTTCACAGATGGGTTGACAGAGCTAGAGTTGACTGACATGCAGGGCAGTGTGCACCACCCATCTGGGTTTGCCTACAGGCGAGGTAAATAAACACATTAATAGCAGTGCTTCTCATTTGTCATGCAAATATCTCAAAGCACTATACATGAGGGAGAGTCTGTGTAATAATCACCTTGCTGCAGAAGAGGACCCTGAGGTGCAGAGAGGTGGAGGCAGTGGCAGAGCTGGGAACAGAGCCCAGATATCCTGTGTCCCAGTCCTGGGTCCTGGGTCCAACCCAGGCTGCCCCTCCTTTCATAGCCCATGGGGGCTGTTGCCTCTCAGAATTGTTCACTGCCACTGCCTCCCCCGGACAGTGTCAGCCCTTCCCTGCCCTGGTGGCAGGGAAACTGTGAACATACATCCAAGTTAAATCAGCAGCCTCCCCACAAGGCAAGCACAACTTGGGAGCTGTCTCTTTACAAGGGGCAATTAATCTGTGCACTGAAAAGCCATCAGTCCAAAGTGGCTGGGAAATGAGGAAGGCATCTGAAATCAGCACAATCTGCTGCTCCCGTCTGGTTCTTGACCGCTTCCTCCTTCACCCCCCTCCCCAACTCCTGTGTGATGCTCTGGGGGACAGCCTGGGCTGTACTAGTGAAAGGCACAAACAAGGACTCTGGTTTAGATTGTAGATCCTTCTGCTCGTGATGCAGTGAAGAGGGGCTGGGTCATTGTCTGTGGAGACTTGGTAAGGATGTGGGGATACTGCCCCTTGATGGGACTGCTTCTTGTTTTGCTTATCCTTTCTGTGATTCGTATTTCACTGCAGTATGACCTAGGCCACATAGTACATAGGCTTCCTTAGATGAGTGATGGAGAGTCCCAAACTCAGCATTAGATCTTTTGGAGGTACTTAGACAGCCACTGCTAAACTGGCTAAGTACCTGCCCCAGTGGGTGGTTAGCTGAGCTGCACCTCTGCTGAACAGGGCCTCAGTCTGCTGGAGTCACACACAGGTGCCTCCCACACCTTCCCTGGAATATCAATGGACAGGAAACATCTGTTTTTCTGGGTTAATGGCTTCTCCAATCCCATAAGGGAGGCAATCTCTGCAGCCAAGAAGCAGCTTCTGTATAAATCTGTGCTATGTGCTGTCAGAGCAAGATGCATGGAATCCAAGTGTCCAGTCAATCAGGGACCAGATCATTGCTCCCCAGGGTAGATCATCCTCCCTGGCACCTCCACAGGTTCATGGGCATTATGACTACAGACCACCAGACAGTCTGACTTCCTGCATCCCAGGACCTGTCAACTATCACCCAGGCACTCTGAATAAAGTCCATACACTTTAGTTAGTTAGAGAAAGACATTTCAGTCCTCAGGAGATTAACCTGTGTGCCACAGACAAAGAAAACATTCCCATTAATACACAAGGCCCCTTCAATGGCAGGGAACTGATGAGAGAGTTTCCCAGGTGATGTCATTTCCAGAGACACAATAGAAATATGCCCGGTATAGCAGAGGAAAGCAAGAAGTCTCTGAAGTCCTTGGCAGGCCACCTTGCCCCAAGGGAACACCCTAAGTTAGAATATCCCCAGCTCTGACCCGGAAATAATGCAACTCATGCAATCAGGAGCTGCTGTTCAAATGTCTACCATCTTCCACTCCAGAGATGTCTGTCTCTTTAGGGGAAGGGGAATATGTATTTGTTATTCTGTTACCCTATCCTGCATGATGAGCTTGCAGATTCATTCAGCCTTCACATGGCTTTACTTGAAACTAAAACAATCCAAGAAAGAATAGAAGTGAAACCTTCATGGAGACAGAGCGCAGAGCATGAATCTGGAAGAGGGGGCTGCCACTCTTGACAGAAGTTTTAGCACATTTTAAGGTCCAGGAAAAATCATCCAAGTTTCACAGTCACCATTTTAGTTAAATGCTTTGGGATTCTGTAGGATTAAATTAGTTATGTAAATGTTTGCTGTAGATTATAACAATTAGGTCTCCTCATCCCAGCCGCAGCAACACAACATTCATATGGATGTGTATTATGCTAGCAGAGGATGTGAACCAGTGCCTGCTGCAGTCAGTGGAAAGACTCCCAATGACTTCAGCAGGTATTTGGTGAAACCGTCTGGGTAGGGACAGCATCCGCCTCATACCTGAACCACATCTGGGGTAACAGGCTGCTGTTCAGAACAGAATTACTTTTTAGCTCAAGCCATTTTAGTGAGAGGGTCCAGTGGTACGCAGTCCATAATGGGTGTCTTATAGGGTTAACTCAAGCTTAAATCCAGAGCTTCTGATGGTTTCTTTAGCTTCTAAAGCAGTGCTCACCAACCGGTCAATCCCAATTGACTGGTTGATCGGGGAGCCTCTGACAGTCGATCTCAGTCTGGCGGGGGCTGAGCACGTGCCCAGAGCTCCTAGACTGAGATCGACTGTCAGAGGGTCTGGGATTGGGAGCAGCGGGACGCATGTGCGGAGCAGCCGGGATGCGATCCAGAAGTGGCAGGACTGCCGTGGCTGGGCTGAGCTGCGCCCCCTGCCACCGGGGCCGGGCTGGGTGAGTGGGGCAATCCCCTTCCGTGCCTTGCTGCCCTGAGATGGGGCAGGGGCAGGGGCAGGGGTAAGTGGGGCCCTGGCAAGGCCAGGGGAGGATCAGAGCCCTGCTCTAAAGGCAAAATAGCTTCTTTTCTGTAGTGGCATGAGGGTGACCAACTCATATTTAGTCATAGATACAGGATTCAGGTCTGGTAATGTAAACATAGGTGTAACCCCAAATAACCCTGGGTGGGTTTGAACAGCTGCACTTAAGGCTGTCACCTGACAAAACCTTTGACCCTTTCGCACAGAGTCATCCCTCCAGGATGACCAGCCACTGTTTCATTTTCGAATGGGGTTGGAAACACTTGGAGGATTCTCCAGGTGAAAGAGCAAGCCCATGATTTTAAAATCAAAGTGTTTGGGGTTCAATGGGCGAAAAAAAAAATGATGAAATTGATGATTCTGCTGTTAATGAAACCTTAATTCTGAAGGGTTCTGGCTGCTAATGAAACCAAGTGACAAGCATTGCTGAGAGATGCTGCATCATGTAGCAATGACAAGGGACCAGAAGAGGACGGAGAGGGTAGAAGAAACCCCTGCATCAATACAGCTTGTTATAGGGTTGAGAAGCTACAATGCTACGATGGAAGAAACAGCTTCCTTGCAGGAACAGGGCTGGGGGTACAGAACTTGAGCTGTAACTGAGTTTAATCTCACCCAAGCCATTTATATTCAATCTGTGTTTAACCCTAGAAATGTTCACATTAATTTTCCTTAAGCAAGACTCCACTGGCATTTCCTTTGCCTGCCCCTAGGGAAAGCAGGAGCCCACAAACATGAGACATTTCCCTTTCACGCTGCTGTCAACAGATTTGTGCCTGTGCTCCCGAAGGAGAAGGGCCCTAATTGAGCAGCGGGAGAAGCAGACGTTGATGGATTGCTTGCTGGCAAAAGGTGACTGGATGGTTGTGAGAGCCAAGGCCCTATTCCTAGACACTCACCACTGAATGATTACTTCAGGAATAGCAAGCCAGGGACTATAATTAAAGATCTATTCAGCAAGAGGGGAGGAGGCTGGCTGGGAATTACAGCAATGAGAGATTCCCCTTACGTTAATCAAACAGGCCCACCTAAAACAAGTCTCTGTATCCAGCTGCACTGTAGTGAGGTGAAAGATGAACACTATGATGGGTTACAGTCCCAGGGAACGTTGGAGGATGTGTAACTCAAATTATAGCAGAGATTGTGGCTGTATGTGGGATAGAAGTTCAGGATTTTGTTATACTGTTAATTATTTTAAAAACTAAAAAAAAATCCCCCTTATTTTGGCTTGAACTGAAAGTTTTGACTAATAAAAGAGAGAGAGAGAGAGAGATCTCTTTTCTTTTTTTTTGAACAAAACATGTTGTTAAACCCAAAACAAACTGTCATGTTGGACAATTTTTTTAACTGTTTATTTTTTTTAATATTGCAGGAAACTTAAAAGAATCTAAAAAGTAATTTCAGACTTTAAACTCAGAGCATTTCACTTAGAAAATATAGAATTAAAACATTATGGGGGGTTTTTGAGTTGTGGAGGTTTTGTAGACTGACTCTGGTGACAAAAAGCCACCAGAAGATGCAGCATCAATCTGCATTTCTTTTGCCAAATAAAAGTTGGTTGAAAACCAACTTCATGGGAAGTTAGAAAAAAACCCAAGAGGAACATTGAACCATTGCTGAACTAAATGGGGCAGCTGACAACCGACACCCAGGCAAAAGCTAATCTCCACAATGATTACTTTGCATTGGTTTTCCACCAGCCCAAGGGGAATCACCCTGCCTGACAGGACACAGGACTACCAGGGTAAGGGCATCATATGCCTATAATTGGTGAAGATCTTGTGAGGGAACAGTTTGAGAGGCTGGACATCCGGAAGTTAGCTGGCCTGGATTGAACGTGCCCAAGAGTGCTAAAAGAGTTGGCTGACATTGTAGCATGACTAATGGCGAGGATATCTGAGAACTTGTGGCACTTGGGAGAGGTTCCTGAAGATTGGAAGAAGGACAACGTGGTGCCTATCTTCAAGAAAGGAAGATCCAGGGAACTAGAGGCCAAGCAGTTTGACCTCAAACCCTGGAAAGATTTTGGAAAAGATCAAAGAAACATCAACAGGCTAACGGAAGACACCATTCTGAAAGATAGCCAACATGGCTTCATTGCGGGTAGGTCTTGCCTGACCAACCTCATTTTCTCCTATGACCAGGTAACACATCACCTGGACAAAGGAGAAGAGGTTGATGCCATATATTTAGATTTCAACAAAGCCTTTGATTTAGTCTCCCATGATGTCCTCATGGTAAAATTGGGGAACTGTAGTCTCAACAACCTTATGGTCCGATGGCTGGGGAACTGGCTCTGTGATCAGACCCAGAGAGTGATTATTTATGGAACCGAGTCAACATGGCACATGGTGACCAGTGGTATCTCCCAAGGCTCAGTACTCAGACCAGTACTCTTTAATATATTCATAAATGGTCTGGATTCAGGTGTCAGAAGTGGACTGGCTAAGTTCACAGACAACACCAAATTATGGGGAAGTACGGTCATGCTAGAGGATAGGGTGGCAACTCATAGATTTCATAGACATTAGGGCTGGAAGGGACCTCGGAAGATCATCGAGTCCAGCCCCCTGCCCAAAGGGCAGGAAGTCAGCTGGGGTCATAGGATCCCAGCAAGATAAGCATCCAGTTTCATCCTGAAGGTGTTCAATGAAGGCGCTTGAACCACCTCCAGTGGCAGGCTGTTCCAGACCTTGGGGGCTCGGACAGCAAAGAAATTCTTCCTTATGTCCAGCCTGAAACGGTCTTGTAGTAGTTTATGACCATT
>NW_005841868.1:3585050-3592021 GCF_000455745.1 Alligator sinensis | reverse complement strand
AGTGCTAGCCAACATAGCACTGCCGAGCCTATAAGGATGCTGCGGGTTTTTCTTCCCAAGGTGGAGAACCTTGCATTTATCGGCGTTGAACACCATCAGATTCTCGTCCGCCCACTTGCTGAGCCTGTCCAGGTCAGCCTGGATCACCTGCCTGTCTTCTGGTGTGGATGCTTTGCCCCAAAGTTTGGTGTCATCGGCGAACTCAGGCTGACCTGGACAGAATCACAAGGAGGGTGGATCAAAACCTGATGGCATTCAACACGGAGAAATCCAAGGTGGTCCACCTCAGGAAAAAAAAAACGCACATCATACTTGTGGGCTCATCAGTGCTACACTCACTAGCACCACAACTGAAAGAGATTTGGGGGTCATGATTGACCACAAAATGAACTTGAGCCACCAATGCGATGCTGCAGCCGGCAAAGCAAATAAAACTCTACTGATGCATCTCAAGCAAGACCCAAGAAGTCATCCTCCCACTTTACTCAGCCTTGGTGAGGCCACAGCTGGAGTAGTGCATCCAATTCTGGGCTCCACACTTTAGAAAGGATGTGAAGAAGCTTGAGAGAGTCCAGAGGAGAGCCACACGCATGATTAGAGGTCAAGAGAACAGGGCTTATGAGGAGAGGCATGGGACTCTTCAGCCTGGAGAATCAAAGACTTGGTGGCAAGCTATAAGGAGAACATCTGTTCACCAGGGCACCCCAAGGGAAGACAAGGTCTAATGGTCACAAACTGCTGGAAGACTGTTTTAGGTTGGACATAAGGAAAAACATCTTTACTGTTCGAGTCTCTAGAGCCTGGAATAGACTCCCCACCAGAGGTGGTGCAAGCACCTACTCTGGATACCATTAAAATACACTTGGATGCTTATCTTGCTGGGGTGTGACTGCAGCTGAATTCCTGCCCCTTGGGCAGGGGGCTGGACCCGATGATCTCGTGAGGTCCCTTGCAGACTCTATGTCTATGAAATCTATGAAAAATGTCCCCCCACTAGTGAAAGATCTGAGCATTTGACTCCCTCGGCACTCCCAGGGCCAGGACTGTTCGACTGTTACAAGTCATGGGAAAAGCTCTGGAACCAGTGAGCATGGTACTGCCTACCAAAGGTCAGCTGTCCCAGGACCTATGTGATGAATGGCTGTGTCTCAACATACTCACCAGGCATCCATATCACATGACCATTCCCACCTAACTGAGCCACGAGTTGTCAGGCTTGGCAGACAGGCCGTAGAGGCTAAATACCACTATTCTTGGCAACCAGGGTCCTTTGGAGCCAAGATCAGCTGGGGGCAGTACATGAGGAGCAGGGAACTCAGGCCAAACACACATTAAAACCTGTCACTTTTGCCTCTGCAAAGGTGCCAAATGCCTCACTGCTTCCAAGGCTAAAACCCTTGTCCAAGTTGGACTGCTGGCTTTCTTGCACTACTCCTCTTCCTGCCCAACCTGCTCAGAGCACAGCTGCTCAGTCCTCTTCCTTTCTAGCCAAATCACCTCCCTTCTTAAACCACTTCCTGGCCTATCAGTAACCTTTCCCACTAGACCTGATGCCATCTCCCTCTGCTTAACACTGCCTGGAATAGTCTTGGGCCAGATTCTCCCAGCCTTGCTTCCTGGATCATCATTCACAGCCAAGGTAGTAAGGGATCCAGGCCTCCAGTTACCAAGTTCTCCATCTCTGTTTCTTCAAACCATCTTCTGTGAAGCCTCCCCAGCTATAGCTCTTCATAAATGAGGTCCCTATGTTCTCTCATTTGTCACTGTAATGGGTTCAGGGATTTGCTTAGCTCAAATAGCTTTTGCTTCCTGAGCACACTTATCCTACCGGAAACCTCCTACTTCAATCAGTGCTCAACAATACATGTAATATAATTCATAGAGGAGGACTCACAGTCCTTGAGTCTGTCTAGCCCCTGAAAAGATGCTGTCAGCTTCATGCTGCTCCCCCAGCACCGCAGTGCAGCCCTCTTCCTCTCCCTCAAGTGAGTTCCCTTTCATAGCCTCACGGTGCTGGTGCCTCCAGTCTTGCTGCCCTGGGAAAGTCCCTAGCTCAGTTCTACCACCACTAGCCAAGCTCCTGTGCACACTCCCTAGCTTCCTGTGGGCCACCTAATTATCCTCTGCAGCTGGTCCACTTGTCCTAGGCAGCCTGCAATTAGAGCCTACTGTCTTCAGCTGGGCTGTAGTCCCTGCCAACCTGCAGGCTCCTACAGCTGGGAGTGTGAAGGCTGCTGCAAGTGACTGCCAGCCATCCTGCTACAGTGCCCATTGCAACTTAGTTTCCATGGGTTTAGGCACATCTCTTATTGAGCTTCTCCCAACAAGTCTCCTCATAGGTCACCAAACATACCTAAATGCAAGACCTTCAGATCCAGAGTACAGATCCCTCCCGTAGGAATAACCCCATCAACTAGCAGTAGCAATAGACTGTTATCAAATGGATACTTTTTCTTGAGGAAGTGCATATAGCACAGTGAAACAACTGATTAGTGTTAGAGATCTGGCATTGTGGGAGTTGGGGAGAGGTCAGAAACCAGAAAATAAAAAACAGGATATCCAACTTGAGAAGGGCTCTTCCCAGCTTAAGGCTGGTTGAGAACAAGGCAAGCACCTGCTCTAGTTGCCTATAGAGGGGGGAGATCCCTAATGAAGGGAGAAGCCCCCAGGCCAGTCAGTGTGATGGGTTCTGCCCTGATACAGTGGTAGGATGAGAGTTTGCTCCCCCATGAGATGACTGTCTCTTTGCTCTATGTCTGTACAGTGCCTGGCAAAATGGGGTCCTCATCCATGCCAGCAAAAGACAATACTCTGAGGGTAGCAGCACTTTAATAAACCCATCTGCTCTGATCACGTTTTCTTCATTAGCTGAAAGTGGCCACAGGGTCAGCAGGATCAAGATACCCAGTGGCTCAGAGCCCATCTGCTCCATCTCCATCAAGAAAAGAGCAGAGAGCCAGTCTTCTCCCCTTCTGCCATCCACACCCCACAGAGTCCTTTTACAGACTGAAGCTCATTCATCACCCTTTTGCTAGCTATTACTCATGTGGAAATGAAGTTGTTAGTGATGGGCGCTGTGAGGGAGGGTGAGAAATCACAGTTCTGCTGCCTTCAGCCAACTGCCAAATGCTATGGGATGAACAGGCCTAGGCTACATGGGCCACTCCATCTGATGCAACTTTCTTTTGGCAAGTTTCTTTCCCCACTGTAAAGCATCAAGCTGGTGCCAGAGTGAGGCCGAGGGATGATATATTCTGGGCATATCCTGGTCATACACTGCTGTTCTTTGCCAGAAGAGTGGCTAGTGGGACTAGTGAGGGTTGATGCCAAGGGTGAGCAAAAAGGCCTCCATTTCCTCTCCCACACATTGTCCATCTAGGCTGTAAGCTCTTTGGAGATGGATGTTTCTCTTACACTCTCTGGTACTTAGCACAACGGACCCCTGATCTTAGCTGGTGTGAAATGTGAATCTTTTCCTCACAGTTGGATCTCCCTGTAAATCCAAATGTGAGATCAATAGTGACAGACTTGTACCTATTTATACAGGTGGTCCACACCAGAATTGGGTCCAAAACTCTGAGCTCAGAGGAAAAACTTTCCCTTCGTAACAATAGACATAGAGTCACGAGCTGAGGGAAATCATTTGGGGATAGTTTGCTATAATAAGGACACTGGAGAATGTATAAAGCCAAGCCACCACCTGTCAGAGTCCTACAGACATGAAGTAGGATAAAAACCTGGCTTGTTTAAGTAAGATAAAATCTGATTTTCCTTCTGGATCACTAAGGGGGTGCATACTGACCCTGCAAAAATGGCTACTGCAGAGCTGGCTGCACTTCTCACAAGGGAAAGTGTCCTGGTCAGAAAACAGCCTTTGCTAGCTCCAGCTGAGGTGCATGAGCAAAAAAAATCTTTAGCAAAGAGAATGTAAACCAGAACAACAACTTCTCCCAACTTGCCCTCCTGGCTGTGTGTCACTGCTTATTAATGACTGGGCTTCAGCAAGGCCAAAGGACCTACTCTTGGTGTTAGAGCAAGGTAGTGATGGCCTCTAATTCAAACAGTGAAGGCCTATATTCTTGAGACTAATGGATCAAAGTTCTGATCCCAGCTCCCAGGTGCACAGTTGCTTTATATAGTTATCACACTGGCTGTCTGCAGCACATGGATTCATTATAGCACCAGAGCAAGAATCAATTTAGACATCAGTGCACAAGGCTATGGAAGTGCCCTGCCTTCAGCTATCTTCCTGACTCCCAGGAGCTGAGAGTGAAAGTAACCCGCAGTGCTTTGTTTCAAGGATCTGATACAGAGTTCCAATTACTTGTCTTTGGCTGCCTGTGGCTGCACCTGTGTCTTCTTAACAGAACAGCAGCTGTGTTGGCCATTTGCAGGAAGATCTGTCAGTGCAGAACAATCCAAGTCTTCTTTTTCAGACATTATGCTGGAAAGAAAAGACACTCAAAATCCCTATATCACCTCCCAGGCACACACTCCACCTATAGTACCTATAGCAGTTTTATGCAGAAAGCAGGGTAGGCAGCAGAGGCACTGAGTACCTTCCACATGTCCATCATCTTAGCCCACCCCCCGGCAAAAATTAAAGTCAGTGCCTATGACAGACAGGGAGGAAACAGAGGGAGTGGAAGGTAAATGTACATAGGGAACTCCTAAGAAATTCCCATCTCTTGGGTTCTCATCTCATCCCAAGAAATTCCTATCTCTTGATTCCCATTTCACTCTGGCTGCCAGTGTCACCAACCCCAAATGTTCAAAAACTCACAAGCAACTCCTCCAACTAACTAGCTCCTAAATACAGTAAGAATTTGTGGACTCTTTTGTGTTTGCTTTCTGGTGTTTGAGCTTTTTGGGGACTCCATCTAAATGGACTAGATTAAGGCTGTTCAACTTCAAAGCAGCCAGAGGTAAGGGCAGGAAGTGAAAGTTGGAGGAGAGAGGGGGAGGCCAAAGACCCCAACTGTTGCTGAGGTGAGTGGTGGCTGCATGGGAGCCTGGGTGCTCCAAATGGGTGCACACCTTGCTGGGTTTATTTGACCCCAGCAGTCTTTCCTGCTCAGAGCAGGGGGGCTGGACCCGATGATCTCACGAGGTCCCTTCCAGCCCTAAACTTCAGTGAATCTGTGAAATTACCCCATTGTGGGCTAACAGTTGGACATCCCTGGCCTAGATGGATTCCTAGTGTCTTGTCCCAGCATACACTGGAGTTAACCTGAAACCCAGGACCTTCAACCCTGTAAGTTCTGTAACTAACCACAGGACTGGCCCCAGGACAGTGAAGTTTTTTAAGTTCATACTGTATTTTCATACTGTTACTGTAGTTTCAGCCTTTAGATTGCGGTGGGCAAAATATGGCCCACAGGCTGGATCTGGCCCGTGGAGAGATTTTGTTTGGCCCACGGCCCATCCCTTGGTCCTGCCTGGCCCAGGTGCTGTCTGGCCCATGGTGCAGCCCACCACTCCCAGGTGCACAGCAGGACTGGGGCATCTCCAGAGCCAGAATCCATTTCCTGGTAGCCCCGGTGGTGGTGGCTCCTTCTGGCTGTAGCTGTTGCTGCCCCTGGCCCCATAAAGACTGGTGGTGGTGAGGGGGAGGCAGCCATGCTCTCCGGCAGGTTCCACTTTTTCCCAGTGCCCAGCAGCAGCTTTTGCCTGGCTGTGGGCTGAGCACACAAGCCTGGCCTCAGCCCTGGCTTGCCCCACATGGAGGGTGTTGAGATCCCTGCAGCGCCTGCTTTGGATCTGCCCCATTTTATCTCAGTGCCAATCAGCAGCTTCTGCCTGGCTGCCACCCCTGCCACCATCTCCATGCCTGGGCTGCTGCTGCCGAACCTCATCATGGCTGGGACAGGCAGGTTCAGAGTGGGCACTACAGGGACCCTGACCCCCCCCCAATGCAGGGAAGGCTGGGGCCGGGGCCCATGGCCAGGCAGAAGCTGCTGCTGACCACTGGGAAAAAGTGGGACCTGGCGGTGGGCACAGCTGCCTCCGCCTCACCACTGCTAGGACCCTCTCACTGGGGCCACCCAGAGTCTGTTCCAGGGCTTCCCTACAGCTCCTTTCTGCCACCCTGACATGCTGAGCAGTAGCCCCAGGACAGCCCTGGCACAGGTTCTGGACAGCTTCAGCAAGAAGGCCCCAGCAGCAGTGAGGGGTAGGCGGCCATGCCCGCCAACAGGTCCTGAATTTTGTCAGTGCCCAGCAGCAGGCCTGGACTCTATCATTGCCACCACCTCCACACCTGGGCTGCCACCACTGAACCTGGACAGCTGCTCCATCATCTCCTCGGAATAGAAGGATGGCCCGGAGGCAGAGCTGGTGGCAGTGGGGGCCCCGGCTGAACTGTCCCTGCCTGTGCCCATGCCAGCTCCCAGCCTGCCCACAGCCCCATCCCACATAGGGAGGCTTGGAGAGCTGTTGTGCGCAGGAGGTGGTAGGGTGCTGTCCTGGCCCACAACAGCTCCCCAAATCTCCCTATGTGGTCCATGGACCTAAATAATTGTCCACCCCTGCTTCTTTTGATCCTTGAACCCCTTCTACCCTTCCAGTGTGGATGTATGCAGATGTAGTGATGGTTAGAGTTGCCCAGTCTCCCAGATGCACTGGCTGGCATGGTTGTGGCCTCTGGTACAGGCACTCTCACTTTGGCCAGATGGTGCCTAGCTCCCAAGCCACAAAGTTCTCATTAGACCACTCTATGCCCCAGCCTTGCAGCTTTCCTGTACAGGCCTGCAGTTCACCCCACTGGCGATGTGTAGGAGGTGCACATGGGTGCACATGCACCCCCTGAGATTGGTGGTGCACCCCCAGCGAAAAGTGCTGTTGACACTGCCCACGGTGCTGGCAGGCAGTCACCACTTGTCACCCACCCCCACTGCCGACACTGCTAGTGGTGTCTGCAGGCAGACCCTGATTGCTGCTGGCCACTGCTGATGCTGCCAGGCGCAACCCCG
>NW_005841868.1:3584532-3585010 GCF_000455745.1 Alligator sinensis | reverse complement strand
GTGCGAGCCCTTGATTGTTGCGGGCCTTTGTGGCTGCTGCCAGCAGCATCTGCGAGTGGTTGCTGACCACCGATCGGCACTCACCCTCTTCCCCACAACTGCTGACACCGCTGTGACCACCTGCAGGAGCTCCCTGCTTGGCCTGCCCCCACCACTGACCAGTGCCGTTGCTTCTGGGGGCACACATTGTTCATGTCTGAAATAGTACCAGTTATTCACAGTTCTCTCTCTCAAAACAGGAAAGGCACAAGCATGAGTCATATGGCTTGGGTCATGAATTATTCAAGGTGACCAAAACTTCTTGATGTGTAAATGTACACAGTACTGTAACTAAGAGTGGGCGAGGGGCACCCGCCTCAAGCACCAAGTTAGGATGGGTGTTAGAATTGTCCCCTTCCCCCTAGAGCAGTGGTCTCTAACCTTTTAAGTAGGAGATCACCTTTGGCATTTAAAGGCAACCCAAGATCTACCGTGCGCC
>NW_005841868.1:3565349-3584519 GCF_000455745.1 Alligator sinensis | reverse complement strand
CCCCCCCCAACAGGTAAGTCTGTGGGGAGGGATGAGGGGGGGCAATCGAGGCAGAGAGAGAAAAAATTATTTGGGGGCACACCTCCCCAGCAGGTAAGTCCCACCCGACTACAATTTACTACTGATCCTGCCTCTGCGGTATTGTCCCTGACCATGGGAACCTCGATCTAGCCCCTGCCCCTTCCCTCCCTCATGGAATGATTTGTTGGGCTGGGTGTGCCTGCATGTGGGCCCTCAGCCCCCCACCCCAGCCTCGGATTGACTCCAAGAGGCTCTGAGATCTACTGCAAGAGACTCTGAGATCTACTGGTGGATCAAGATCCACTGGTTGGTGACCACTGCCCTGGAGTCTGCGCCCTGGCAGCATGCCATGCTGGGAACTCCAAAACAATTCTCAGCTGCTGCTGTTTAAGAGCACCAGCTGGGATGGGCAGAGCATGCATGGCAGCAGTAGTAGGTTAGCCAGGACTACATAGATTTTCCAGCATACAACTGTTATCATAGGCAACTGGTACGTATGGGAGGCAAAGGGGGGCACGTGGCCCCCCTCACAGAACCATCCCTGCCGGCAGTTCCAGCACCAGCATCTGTGGTTGCTCGCCAGCTCTTTCCCAGCTGCCGGTGCCGGCGTCTGCAGGTGCTTGCCAGCTCTATCCCCGTCACCGGCGCCAGCATCTGTGGGTGCTCACCAGCTCCGTCCCCGCCACCAATGCTGGCTTCTGTGGGTGCCCAGACTCAGGAGCCACCAGTCGCCTATGGTTCGCCCTGTGACCCAGCCCTCCCCCAGCTCCAGCAGCTTGCCTTGCCATGCCCTGCCCTCCCCATACCTGGTTTTGCAGGAGGGAAAGGGGATGGAGCAAAGAATAGATTGGCTCATCCCACACCAGATGGAAAGGGGGACAGAGGCTGGAACAGCCCTGTGCTGGCCTCTCTCTTCTTCCTTCTTAGAATCATAAAAAATTAGGGTTGGAAGTGACCTCAGGCGGTCATCTAGTCAAACCCCCTTCTCAAAGCAGGACCATCCCCTACTAGATCATCCCAGCCAAGACTTTATCTAGTGGGGTCTTAAAAACCCCCAAGGATGGAGAGTTCACAACTTCTCTGGGTAACCTGTTCCAGTGCTTTACTACCCTCCATGTGAGGAAATTCTTCCTAATATCTAACCTAAACTTCCCTTGCTGCAACTTGAGATCCTTGCTCCTTGTTCTTTCACCACTGAAAACAGTCTAGCTCCATCCTCTTTCAAACCCCATTTCAGGTAGTTGAAGGCTGCTATTAAATCCCTTCTCAGCCTTCTCTTCTCTAAACTAAATAAGCCCAATATCCTCTGCCTCTCCTCAGAAGTCATGTGCCGCAGCCCCTGAACCATTTTCATTGTCCTTTGCTGGACTTCAGTTTGGAGCCTTCTCTTCTCTAAACTAAATAAGCCCAATATCCTCTGCCTCTCCTCAGAAGTCATGTGCCGCAGCCCCTGAACCATTTTCATTGTCCTTTGCTGGACTTCAGTTTGGCCATATCCTTTCTGTAGTGGGGGACCCAAAACTGAACACAGTACTCCAGATGTGGCCTCACCAGTGCTGAATAGAGAGGAATAATCACTTCCCTTGACCTGCTGGCAACACTCCTAATAATGCAGCCCAAAATGCCATTAGCCTTCTTGGCAACAAGGGCACACTGTTGGCTCATATTCAGCTTATTGCTCACTATAACCCCCAGGTCCATTTCTGCAGAGCTGCTGCCCAGCCAGTCAGCCCCAAGCCTGTACTGGTGCATGGGATTGTTCTGTCCTAAGTACAGGGCTTTGCACTTGTCCTTGTTGAACTGCATGAGATTTCTTTTGGCCCCATCCTGATCCAGAAGGATGTGGAGAAACTTGAGAGAGTCCAGAGAAGAGCCACTTGTATGATTAGAGGCCTGAAGAGCAAGCCATACGAGGAAAGGCTGACAGATATGGGACTGTTCAGCCTAGAAAAGAGAAGACTTCGGGGGGATTTGGTGGCAGCTTACAAATATATCAGGGGAGAGCATCAGGGGCTAGGCGAACAACTATTTACCAAAGCACCCCAGAGCAAAACCAAGAGCAATGGTCATAACTCCTAGAAGAAGGTTTCAGACTGGATATAAGGAAAAACTATTCATGGTTTGTGTGACCAGACTCTTGAATAGACTTCTAGAGGGGGTGGTGCAGGCACCTACTCTGGATATCTTCAAAAGGAGACTGGATGCACACCTTGCTGTAGTTATTTGAGCCCCAGCAGTCTTTCCTGCCCAAAGCAGGGGGGCTGAACCTGATGATCTCATGAGGTCCCTTCCAGCCCTAAACTTCTGTGAATCTGTGAATCCTCCAATTTGTCTAGGTCCCTCTGAATCCTAGCCCTACCCTCCAGCATATCTACTACTCCCCTGAGCTTGGTGTCATCTGCAAACTTGCTGAGGGTGCACATCTATGCCATCTTCCAAGTTGTTGGCGAAGGTACTGGACAAAACCAGCCCCAGGACCAACCCCTGGAGCACTCCACTTGATACTGGCTGCCAACTAGACATTGAGCCACTGATTATTACCCTCTGAGCCTGATGTGCCAGCCAGTTTTTTATCCACCTTACAGTCCATTCATCCATAGCTTACCTATGAGAATGCTGTGGGAGACCATATCAAAAGCCTTGCTAAAATCAAGATATACCACATCCACTAGTCTCCCCACATCCACAGATCCAGTCATCTCATAATAGAAGGCAATCAGGTTGGTCAGGCATGACTTGCCCTTGGTGAATCCATGCTGACTTCTTCTAATCACCGTCTTCTCCTCCAAGTGCTTAAAAATTGATTCCTTGAGGATCTGCTCCATGTTTTTTCCAGGGAGTGAGGTGAAGCTGACCAGTTTATATTTCCCTGGATCCTCCTTTTTTCCTTTCTCAACTATGGGCACTATGTTTGCCTTTTCCAATCATCCAGGACCTCTCCTGTTCACTGTGAGTTTTCAAAGATGATGGCCAGCGGCTCTATAATCACTTCAGCCAACTCCCTCAGCACCCTCGGATGCATCCCATCTGGCCTCATGGACTTGTATATGTCCAGCCTTTCTAAATAGTCCCTAACCTGTTCTTTTGCCACTGTTGGCTGCTCACCTCCTCACCAAACTGTGCTGCCAGGTTCAGTAGTCTGGGAGCTGACCTTGCCTACAGACTGAGGTGAAAAAGGCATTGAGCACTTTAGCCTTTTCTGCATCCTCTGTCACAAGGTTGTCCCCCCCCCAATAAGGGACCCACACTTTCCCTGATCCTCCTATTATTACTGACATACTTGTACAAACCTTTCTGAACCTTTCTTCACATCCCTTGCTAGCTGCAACTCCAATTGCACTTTGGCCTTCCTGACTTTATACTTGCAACAGTGCTCTTATACTCCTCCCTAGCTGTTTGTCCAAGTTTCCACTTCTTCTAAGCTTCCTTTTTACAACTTTCTGAAGAGTTCCCTGCTAAGCCAAGCTGGTTTTCTGCCATATTTGCTAGTCTTCTTGTGCATTAGGATGGTTTGTTTCTGCACTTTCAGTTAGGCTTCTTTAAAGTACAGCCCGCTCTCCTGGACTCCTCTCCCCCTCAGACTGGCTTCCCAGGGGATACTGCTGATGAATTCCCTGAGTGAGTCGAAGTCTGCTTTTCTGAAGTCCAGGGTCCTTACTCTGCTGCTCCATCCTTCCTTTCCTCAGGATCCTGAACTCAGTCATCTTGTGGTTGCTGCTGCCCAAGTTGCCATCATCCACTACTACATTCCCTACCAATCCTTCCCTGTTTATGAGCAGCAGGTCAAGAAGAGTACAGCTCCTAGTTGGCCTCTCCAACACTTCTTCTGCCTCTACTGTGAGAAGAGTGTTGCTTACTCCTTCCACCCCTTCCCTACCCTGCCGGCCAGCTTACTGCAGCTGACAGCATTCTTGGATTGGCTGGTTTGTCCCAGGAGGCAAGCAAATAAGGTAGCCAGTCAGAAGATACTTTTTTCCCTGGGCAGGGCTGCAATTTGCAGGCCCCTGGAAGACTGGGTCCGACCGGGGCAGCTGCCAGATCACAGTAGTCAGCAACAATGGAAGTCTTCTGCAATCTCTTCACCAGACACTCTGATGCCTGGGTCAGGATGTTAGAGAGGAATATCCATCCCTAGCATACTGGTTCACAGTGCTGTGTTTCCTCTTATGGATCACCTGGAGCTCATACCTCCCACCACTGAAACCAAACCAGGAGATTATAAGAACGTAAGAAGTGGCATCCTGGGTCAGACCAGTGGTCCATTGACCCCAGTAGACTGTGTCTGACAGTGGCAAAAGTGGATGCTTTAGGGCATCAAACTGGATATATCTAAAGTGATCTATACCCTCCCTGGGATCCACTATTATTGGTTTAGAGATGTCACAGGAAACATCTCCAACTGTTCTGTTTGGTGGCTATTAATAGCTCTATCATCCATGAATTTGTACAGTCCCTTCTTGAACCTGGCTATGCTATCTGACTCTACCACCTCCAGTGGCAATGAGTTCCACAAGTTATCTATGTGTTTCATGAAAGAGAAGCCTGTTCCAGTGAGCAATATGGAAAGGTCAAGAAGACTGTGACCCTCTGACACCACGTTTCTGATGACACCATGGATCATAACCCCAAGGCCAAACCCCCTGCTCTAAGACATGTTAATATCACTGGGTTTAACAAGAAAAGGGTGAACAAGAATAATAGTTCATGGGCTTTACCTACTCTCTATTCATGTAATTCACACAAATTTCCCAAGAAAGCTTCCCAGAGCAGAGTGACATTTGATTTTTGTTTTTTATCAATTCAGTTGAAATCACAGCTAATTGTTCTGAAGGGCATAGTGGTATTTTACTTTCTTTTCTTTGGTTTGGACTATTTTCATCAGTTGAGTTTTTTGCCCTAGGAGAACCCTTGAAACACCCTCATCTCCCTGTGCGAGAATGTAATGACTTAAGAAGCCAAGATCTGTAGCAGCTTTAGAAAGAAAATCAGATCTGATCATCAAAATGACTCATTTCATAATATTCAATCATCATCAATTGTCCTGGAATGTGGAATTCTTTCCGGAAAGCAGTCCTACACACACAAGCATGAAGACTTGCAATTTTCAGCCCTCAAGTCATGTTTTTAATCATTTCATTTTTTTGAAATTTACCCTTTCTGTAAATGTCAGATTTTGGGATAAAAGGAGAAACTGAATGAACTGGCGAGTGGTGGGGGGAGGGCGGGGGAGGGAAGGTGAGAGAGAGGGAGAAGGAGAGAGTGCACACGCACATTGCCTTCTAATAGATGGTATAAGAATTGCTCAGATGTATGTCCTAGTCTCTATCTTGCTGTCATACATTCTCTAGTTCAATGATGCTTAATCTTTTGGTCCCATGGGCCAGATGAGTGGTGTGAGCACAGTCCATGGGCTGGTATCCTTGTGGAGTCAATGTGCAGGGTTGGGTCCTTCATGCTTGAATCAGGTCCCACACTAACTCGGCCCAGCCCCACACATTGGGATGATGGCCTACGCCTCCTCAGCCCCATGTACCCAATCTAGCATGCAGGTCCATGCTATCTGGCCCACTGGGCTCCCTATGGGTACATAAATTTGGTGGCAGGAGAACTGCAATTAATACTGCCACAGCTCCCCTGCCACCAAATTTCCAGAACCATGGGGAGCCCAGCAACCCTGATAATATAGCTCCATGGGCTGGACCTGGTCTGTTTGCAAGGGGTTGAGCATCCCTGCCTAGGTCAAGTGGTAGGGGCCTGAACTCTCCAAGTAGAAAGATTTGAGATCTATTCTGACTGTGCTTATGAAGGTGAAAGTAACCACAAGGTCCTTGGTGGGCTTGGTTGTGTTTCCAGCATGATGCGGGGATGGTAAGACTCAGCAGACTCTACCCCTCCCTGAGTGTTATTGTGCAGGGAATTCAGGATGGCTAGAGCACACAAATCTCCCTTCAATGAAATTTGGGATTGGGCACTTTCATGGGTGCAGGTGCAGCTAAGGCAAGTCACGGGGCTCCATCTCCAATGATGGCCTAGAACAGCTACCCACAAGCTCCTACCCCACCCTGTGTCTTGCTGTTTCTCACTGGCTATCATTCTAAAAATACTTTCCGTCTGCCCATGGGTTTGTGTCTTCTGTTAGGTTCCCTTTAAATGTGAGCAAGCATGTGCACACACTGACTTACACAGTTATTTACCCTGTGGGTAGCAGCTTTCACATCAGCACAGTCCCAGTGTTAGACAACCCAGCTCCACCCTTAAGCTGGGGAGAGCAGGGGTGGGTGGAAGGTGGACAGGAATAGGAGGGAGGACTATTAGGCTAAGAAGCTGGTAACACTTGGGCAGTGGTGCTGGAGGAAGAGATAAAATGAGCTGACAATCAGAATAATAGGCAGAAAAATTCTGGAGGAGCTGATTCAGTTTGTTGAACCCACTTGAGCAAGATTGCCTTGTGCTGAATTGCTGGATCTACTGCAGCCAGGCAAGCACTTAAATGACCCTGCACATTGATAAGATGTTATTGGTGCTACCAGAACATATGAAGCCCACAGGAAAATGGTAATTGGGTCACGGCAGAAAGGGATCCCATCGTCCACACATGCTTAGTACAGCCTCACCTGTAGCCAGTGTTCCTGATCCCTCATAGGAATGCAGCATTGTGAGAATGGATCAGAAGCCAGGGCTATCTTGTCCAATACCCTGTGTGTCACAATGGCCAGTACCAGATGTAGCAGAGAAAACTGCAAGCATTATCAACTGGAAAGTGAGCAGTCATCGCTAGTAGTTAGGGCTTTGCCTAGGGACCAGTCAGAAGCCAGGAAACAAGCCAAGGACATGAACCAGGGTCAGGAGCTGAGAGTCATAGTCAGGAGCAAGTCAAAGATCAGTGACTCAGACACCCAAGAGAACAGGGAACAGAGCAGGGACCAGAGCTAAGAGAAAGTGCTAAAATCAGGGCAGTCTATAAGCTCACCAGGAGACAGGTTGTGCTGGCTGCTTCTCACTATCTGCCCAGATAGTTTTAACACTGTGAATGGAACGGGGGCAGTTCCATATTAGCCAAGGATTGGCTCAGGTAGAGTGTCTATCATGGACCTAGATCTAGGTTTCTAAGCCTGCCGCTCAGGTGGAGTGCTAACTAATCCTAGTACAAAACCCCACAGCATCTCCCATCTGGTCACATCCTCTCCCCTAGAAGAGTTTAGCTTGGGCCTTGAAGCACCTGCTTCCATCTCCCTTTCCAAACTGTTGTTAGCATTAGCTCCAGCTTACCCATACCAATGTACCCTGTAGCAGGGCACTAAGGTGCCTGCTACTTGGAGAGCTGGAATAACCACGCAGGTGCTGGTTGCTGGGGTAACCAGAGTGAACTAGTGACCCACACCTGCCTAGTCAGCTGACCAGAAGGGGCAGGGCCTGGCTCCTATATAAACCACAGGATGGAGGCCAGGAGGCAGTTCCCTGCTGGCAGCTAAGGCAGAAGGAGCTCTGCTGGAGAGAGTAATGAGAAGCTTGAATATACAAGCGGCTTGAGATGGTGAGAGATGGAGTACCCCTGGTGTGGCGGGAAGAATGTTGGAGCCAGAGGGCTGAGATTTATGTTATAGCCTAGGGGCTTATGCTTTGTGTTTGCTGTTTGTGACTGGAGGTTTGGGTGAGGCTATAAGGGGATGGAGGAGGCCTCGTAAGGGGACTCACAGTAGTGTGGGCACCCCAGCCCCAGAGTGGGGGCAGCACTGTGAGGGGCCCCAGAGCAGGGGGCAATGACCAACATAAGCCCGAAAGGGCAGCAGTGGGAGTGTGCTGACCCCGAGTGCCCGGTAAGGCAAAACGAGAAAAGGTCATGTGGAACCCAAACGCCCAGTGGGGCGCCATTGAGAGACAGGGCTGTGGAGAGCCCGAACGCCCAGTGGAGAGACAGGGCTCCAGAGAACCCAAGGTATAGTATAAGACCACAGACCGAAGATCGTCCGTTCCATCTGCAAGGCTTGGGGCGTGGTATAGGTGTGGTTGGAGCCACACGTAGCCCATAAGGCCGGGTTGCACAGAAAACCCATTCTAGAAACAGGACTAGTGACAGCAGGAGAACCGTGGCCAAGAGGATGAAAGGTAGCCTCCCTATAAAACATACTACATCAAAGTCGTGGCAGGAGAGACTTGAGGGTGCTTGTAGGCAGCTTGGTACGGTACAGAGGGCAACTAGGAGAGAGCACGGCGACCCGAGGATGCCCCTCCTGTTACATACCCACACCCTTTGGACCTATGCTAATTTCTTAGTTTCAACAACTTCCAGTAGCACAATTTAAATACAGGTTATGTGGAAAATTATTCCCTTTGAGCTGTTTTGAACTTCTTACCTTTTCATCTCTTTGCTGTCACCTTGTACCCTGATTATGAGACAGAAGCTAAAAGGTTCCAAACTCCCTTCTCTGGACCATTAGTTTATATGCTTTTAGCATATATTCCCTTATACATACCCTGACAAAGCTAACAGGCTCAGTGGTCATCTTTTTCTGAACCAAACCCTTTCACACCAGAAATATAGGTTTCTTCCAAAACTTTTTTCACCAGCCCATCGTGCCACTTGAATTGGGGTCCTGGTTTGACTGTATACACTGAAGTATCAGGGCAAGAACAACCATCTCTTTCTGATGGCTAGAATAGGATATTTAGAGGTTTGCTCTTGGGAACTGGCTTGTAGGTAAATTAGATATGCATTAGAATAATAGTCCAGGGCAACAGCAAGGGTTAATTGGTTTCTAAAGACCTGCTTGTGGCAAAGTTTCCTTCAAGGCCCCCTGTGTCTGGAACCGGCAGACACCATGTCTGAGACTATCAGACAAGCAGGCATATACAGGCTGGGAAATTGAAAACATATACCACACTGTTCTATAATATAAGAGAAGGGACTCTGCTGTGGTGAGCAGTTCATAGTGCCTAGCTGCAGGACTCCTGGGATTTCTGGCTTTGGTGGACAGACCAAATTAAGACACCAGTAAATGACCAAATTAAGATGTGTGCATGTGATAGGTTTGTTGGAAAAAAGGAATATGCTGACAGAATAGAACGTGGACAGTATGACAACCACAAGGAAACCAATCAACAGTACCCAGGAATGAGGAGTCATCAGAGGGGAGAAAGAATACAAAGGGAGGGATTTCAGAGCAGCAGAGAGTCCCCGGCGGAGGGAACACAAGGCCACCATGGACTGAGGATACAACATTACCCTGTCTCACCCACCCCACTGTGGGGAGGATGAGAGGGTAGGCCTTAGTCCTCTGCCTCCAAGCTGCTGACATCTGACATTCAAGAAAGAACTACAGGGTGACACTCGCATACTGGCCAGATGTACCTTCCCTCTGTGACAGCCCTAGGACTGGTAGATATAGAACTGGGGGGTGGGGGGTTATTTTGATTGCCTTGCCTGCATTATTTTTATCTGCTATCATTGTATATCAATAAAATCTGTTTATTATCAAATAGAGAAGTTGTGGTCAGTCTGAGGGTTTGGCTTCACCTGGAACAAGGTATCTGGGTCATAAATCCAGTGCCAACACTTTCCATCCAGGAGTTAAAGTTCAGTCATGGGGCAGCCAAGAGAGGGAGATATGAGGGGCCAGGAGGAAATGAACAAGCTACAGCAGTGGTTTTCTACCTGTAGTCCATGGACCCCTGGGAGTCCACAGGCTATGTCTAAGGTGTCTGAGAAAGATGACTATGATCAATCAAAAGCATGTGAATGCCTACACTTGCAATTCAAAGGGGTCCACACCTCCATTCAAAAATGTGTAGGGGTCTACAAACAAAAACAGGTTGAAAACCACTAAGCTAGAGGGTATATGGCTCAGTGATAGGGGTCCTACCATGGATTGGAGGGCCTAGCCTCTAGCTGAGTTTTTTCCTGCTAGTAAGTCAGAAACTGCTTCACTGCTCTCCATTCAATAGTCATTGGATAAAATGAATGCAAAGTGCAGTGGCTCGGCTTTAAAAACAGTGTTGGAGAGAGGGCTGGATAGTGCCTGACCCATGGCCTTGTAGTTAAAGCAGCTACAACCTTGGGATTTATGTAACTCAGATATGCACATATGGAATCACACAGCAACCCAGACAACACACAGCTGTCATGTGGATGCTTGTACATCCATATTGTGTGTGGCATTGGACCCTAAACTGCATTAAACGCTGAAAATGGCAGTTCTAGGTAAGTGCCTCTAGGTATGTTGAATGGAATAGGATTCTGACCTGTATATTTTCATCCCTAGGTACAACTTTTCTGAAATAACATTGGAAAAGGCTGACTCCAGGAGATTGAAATGTTTCACTGGATGCATCAATTATTTTATTTTTTTTATTTTTTTTAGGAAATGTATGAAATGTTTCATTTTGATAAGGTTGCAATGTTGTCTATAGAGCAGATCAATAAGATTATAAATTCTAATGTAATATAAAAGTCAACAATAAAGAGTTGTGATTTTATACAAACAAAATATTTTAAGAAGGTTGAAATGAAGCATATGGGAAGTATTTTATTCTCTGAAAAAATGTAAGCTTTCAGCTGTCTATCCTGTTCTAAGATGGCACCAGGTTTTGGGACCTCAGAAGTACCTGGCAGATGGAAGCTCCAATTTTTGCCCAGCTCTAGCATTTAGCAGCACCATGAATCAGAAAGTGGAAGGCCCAGTCCTATGGGCCAGTCCCACGGAGCCAGGGGGAGGTCAAGGAGCTCAGTTGTTCTCAACATCAGGACTGAGTCAGTGTATCTCAGGAACATGTGACCTATAGAAGACATATACTTTGGGATAGTAGCCTTGTATATTAAGAACTACAGATTTCTTATAGTGATACCTTTTATTGGACCAACTGCAGGGTTGGGACAGTGTTAGACAAGTTTTCAAATGCAAGACATTCTTCTTTAGGTTACATTGAGAGCTGCCAAATTATTACAGCTAGTGGCTGTACACAGGCATTCAATCCTGCAGTCCCCTCTCTTGTCAGGGCCTTAGTCTCAGAAAGGCTGCCCTCTCCTGCCTTATTCCAACTGTCTTGTTTCCCTGACTGCTCATTGCACCAATGCAACCAAAGCACAGACTGCCCAAGGATTCATTAGAGGAGCAGTGCAGGGACCTGGCTGCATCTCCCCTTTGTTTTCAGAGGTTGAGGTTCTCCTCCCCATAGCTTTCACCTGGCTCAGGTCCCCTTTCCCTTCACCCATCCTGTGCCATTCTGTATAATTACAAATCCCAGTGGGGCTGTAGGTTCCTTTGACCCATGCTGTCTAGCAGCAGTGCTGCATGATTGGCGTTTCCCTTCCAGCACTGACTTAAGAGAAGCAGCTGCTGGCTTAGACACTGCAGTCATTAGTGCAGATTCTCTCCTTTCACAGAGCTTGGAATTAACATGCTATGGCTGTTAATTCCATAATTACCATAAGGAATGTATTGTTAGGAACTAGCAACTTCCATTATACTCTAGTCATTTCTGCCCCAAATGATGTCCTAGGCACTGGGACAGGAGTGGGAATAGCAGTTAGACTGTGTGGGTGTGGGGAGTCTCAGCATCCAGACTCCTGGGTTCAGTTCTGTACCCTGGGGCACTAGAAAAGAAGCAGGTTCTTATGGTAGAGTGTGCTGGGAGTCAGGACTCCTGGTTTCTGTCCCTAACTCTGTGATGCTGAGTGAATCACTCGACTTTCCTGTGCCCACTGCTTTGCCCTTCCCAAGCAGTGACATGTGACATAGCAATAATATAACACCCAGAATAGGAGGTAAAGCTTTGGTAATGCTGATGGTGCCTGGTGTCACTGACTCTGTGAAGGGATTCTGTGGCGTGATCATAGGGTCCTGGTTCTCCATTCACTAGAGAGGACTAAAAGAGGATACAAGACTGATGTCTCCTGGTGGGGGGTGGGAATTATTGGTGAGTTTTAAGATGGCTGAAGAGTCCATTCTGTGCTCTGCAAGTTTTTCCAGAGATATCACAGATGGTGCTGGGGGGTGCACAGCTGTTGGCCAGGATTTTGTGCACTTTCCTTCCTCCTCTGCCATTTCTTGGCTTCCTGAGCAAGATGGTTCTCTTTAAAGTGAGCTGTAGCTTGATGTACGGTGCAGTGCCATTGGTGGTGGCTTGGTCCGTGGGGGCTGAAAAGTTAAAAAATGATTGGTGTGGGGATTCCCTTTTTCCCAACAACCAGGCCCCTATAAGAGGAGAAGGCTGCCCTCACCTAGGGGCCAGGTAGAGAAACGGGACCTGAGCAAAGATTCACCTCTCATGTCTCTTGATTGGTCCTGCCAGCCACCTGGAAAGGGATAAAAGGGGCAGTGCACCTGGCTCCAGAGAGAAGACGATGAGAGATGAAGGAGAGGAGTCCTGAAGAGCTGGTGACAGCTGGCCAGTGGGGCCAAGCGGTTGCCCCAGAAGAGCCCGAGACCTGCAGGTGACAGCTGGGCTGGGCTGCTTGGCGCGTGAGGCGGTGCTCAGCGAGTCTCCAGCAAGGATCTGGAGCCTGGGAGCTGCAGACAGAGGCTTGGTTCGGTTACTCAGTGCACAGGGCAGTGCATGGTGAGTCTCCAATGGGGACCCAGAGCCTGGAAGCTTCAGGCGGCAACTTGGCTCGGCCACTCGATGCATAAGCTGGTACATGGCAAGGCTCCGAGGGGGATCCCAAGCCTGGAGTCGCAGGAGGTGGCTTGGCTTGGCTACAGCGGCACAACTTGGGCCCCCTTTTTTTTCCTTTTCTGTTGATACCCCGCCATGATGCCGGGAAGCTGGCTCAGCATGTGGGTGGCATACAGAGGATCCTGGAGAGACTAGACCCCTTGAGCTGCAGGCAGCAGCACAGGTATTGATGGCTCAGTGGTAGAGTTCTTTCCTGTCACGTGCAAGACTCTACTTTGTTTCCCCAGCCAAGGCACTAGAGGGGTGAGTTGCCAAGAGGGAATCCTCACTAAGGAGAAGGGTTCCCCTGCCCAGCATGCCTGCACCTCAAATTTTGTGAACCTGTGCCTTGCATTTTGTGAAACCTCAAGCTCTGTTGTTGATTTGCCTCTGCTAGATGTATATGTGCACTTAACCTTTACTGAATCCCCTCTTGCTCTCCAGCACCTATGTCCTACCCCAGCCTGGCTTGTCCCTTATTAAATTGTATGTGGTTAAGTTCCAACTAGTGTCTTGGCTCTACTCTATAGGGAATAGGAGGAGAGCTGCTCCCCATAAGTGGCTACGCCTCACATAGCGCACTAGTACCCGCTAAATCCCTTCAATTGTAGAGGGGTTACCTTGTCCAAGTACCTCCCAGGTTACACCTGTTACCAGCCAGCACTTCCCGGTTTGTAAGGTTGATGCCACCCTTCTTAAGGCATGCTTTCAGGATGTCCTTGTAGCTCTTCCTCTGTCCTCTTCTTACCATGACTAAGTTGAGAGAAGAGGACTTGCTTTGGGAGATGTGTGTCCGCCATCTGCACACAGTGGCCAGCTCAGCAAAGTTGATGTTTCATTATCTTTGCCTTAATCCTGGTTATGTTAGCTGCAGAGAGGATGCTGGCACTGGTGTAGTGATCTTCCCATCTAATGCAAAGGATCTTCCTGAAGCAAAGCTGATGGAACCATTCCATGTGCTTAAGATGGCTTCAATATGTCTCCCACATCTCACACCCATAGAGAAGCATGCAGATAACCACTGCATTGTAGACCAGGATCTTAGTTTCCATCTGCAGATCTCAGTCAGTAAAGACACAGTGAAGCAGCTTTCCAAAGGATACACTGGCACAGTGAATCTTGTGGTTGATTTCTATATCAAGACTGACTGACTGGTAGAGGTGACTGCCAAGGTATGGGAAATGTTTGGAGTTTTCCAGGGGTTTTCCACCAATAGTAATTTGTGGTGGGGAGGGGGACAGCTTGTGCTGGGGCAGGCTGATAGAGCACCTTGGTCTTCCCAATGTTAAGGGAGTTCCAGGCTGCAATAGACACCTGAGAAAAGGTCAAGGGTGGATTGCAAATCAGTCTCAGTGTGTGCGAGGATAACAGTCATCAGCATACTGAAGGTCAGTGATGCCAATCTTGGTAACTTGTTTTGCTGTGAAGGTGCCACAGGTTGAAAAGCTGACTGTCCATTCGATACTCAGTCCCAATTCTGGGAGGAAGGTGATCACAGATAAGAATCAAAATCAGAGCAAGATAGATGAAAAAAAGAGTTGGGGTGATGACACAGCTCTGCTTGACACTAGTACAGATGGAAAATGGGTCTTCCCAGTACAGATGGTAAATAACACTAGTACAGACGGTAAATGGATCCTTAAAAGGACTATGGCAGTCATCCCATTATGGATTGATGGAGTCATAAGTCAATGAATGCCATAACAGTTCCTGGTGTTGCTCTCTACACTTCTCCTGGATCTGTCACGGAACAAAAATCATGTTGGTACCCCATGATGGTCTAAAGCCCCACTGGGATTCTGGAATGACACCTTCAGCAAGGGGAAAGAGGCAATTCAAAAGGATACAAGTAAGAATCTTCCCGGCAACAGAGAAGAGAGCAATGCCTCAGTAATTCTCACACACTGACTTGTCTCCTTTCTTCAAGATGGTCACAACATTAGCATTCTTTAAGTCAGGTGGAGCTTCCTCATTAAACCCTATTTTGATGAGAAGTCGGTGAAGCTTTTGCACTAGTGCTGTTCCACCAACTTTGAAGACCTCTGCAGGGATGTGATCTGGTTCTGCCACCTTATTATTCTTGGTCTGAGTGATGGTATGCCAGACTTCCTTGAAGGATAGGGGATCAGCAAGAGGTTCTATTACTGGGTCTTGAGGGATGGACTCAATGGTGGCACCTGAGACCTCAGATTCACGGTTGAGTAGAGTCTTGAAGTGCTCCTGCCATCGTTTTTTGATGGATACACTATCTTTGAGAAGCGTGGAGCCAACCTGGGATCGCAAGAGGGTTGAGCCATTGGAACATGGCCGATGGATTGCTTTTATTGCTTCAAAAAAAGCTTCTTATGTTATGTTGATCAGCGAAACTCTGGATCTCCATGGCCTTTGCTTGCCACCACTGGTTTTTGATGTCCTGTAGCCTCCTCTGAACCACAGCTTTAAGCCAGTGGTAAGCTTCTCATTTTTGGTGGTTAGAGGGTTCGTTTTGCCAACTGCAGAACATGGTTTTCTTCTGATGGATAAGTGTTAGGATTTCTTCATTATTCTTGTCAAACCAATCTTGGTGACGGTAAGTGGAGTATCCAGTTGATTCAGTGCATGCCTTGTGAATAACATTCTTAAGTTCTTCCCAATGTGCCTGGATGTCCTTGATGTCATCAGGTAGGTCAGAAAGCCTCTCAGTAAGGTGTTGAAGAGCCTCATATCTAGCTTGATCTCGGAGTGCGCTGATGTTCAATCACTTCTGCACTCCTTTCAGTTGTTTATGGTGTTGTGGTGCAAGCTACATGTCTATGATTGATCTGACTAAATGGTGGTCTGTCTAACAGTCATTTGCACCTCTCAGGTGATATGAGCAATGGTACAATCATGGGCTCTGACAATAATATAGTCAAGAAGATGCTAGTGATTGGAGCATGAATGTTTCCAAGTAGTCTTATATTTATCACTCTGTGTGAAGATAGTATTCATGATGAGCAAGTCATGCTCTGCACATTTGCTAAGGAGGAGGATACCACTGGAATTGACTTTTCGCACCCCCTCTTTCCCAATGGTGCCACTCCCGAGTTTAGTATCACCCAATTCTTACATTGACGGCAGGACTAGGGAGTCTATAATTAAAGCAGGACAATCACTGGAGGAGAGCCAGATTACAAACTATTCTATGTCTTCTACAACAGGGGCTCCCACCCTTTTTAGGCTGAGAACTGGCAAACTGCGGACTGGAAGTGATCATGGACTGGCAAACTGTGTACCAGCAGTGACTGGCATACTGTGGGCAGGCAGCCAACCTTTTTTTTATACTCAGTATAAAAAAGGGTTGGCTGCCAGTCTGCAGTATGCCGGTCACTTCCAGTCCCCGGTTTGCCGGCCCGCAGTCACTCTTGGTCTGGCAGCCAACCCTTCATGGCCCAGCACCAGACCACAGCCCAGGGGCTGGGAACCCCTGCTCTACAACACTATATAGTGTCAGAAGTGGGGTTGATTCCTTTTTCTATGAAAAAGAGAGAGAGAAAGGGAGAAGAGTCCCCACACTGCCAGAAAGCAAAGAGAGTCAGGAGGGAGAATATGTACACTGATCATGGGAAGATGATTTAGGATGCCATTAGCTTTGGCACCCACATAGCCTACACCAAGATGGTCCAACCTGAGGGAATTCAAGAAACAAGATGCTGATCAGCAGCAAAAGGAACTTCAGTACTAGACACGGAGAGAAACCACTGCCAGAACTGTGGCCAGGGGACAGAGTTTAGCTCAAAAGCTCCCAAATGCTAGGAACTGTTCAAAATATGGTAAATATGCCTATTATATTTCTTAGAGACTCCAGAGGACCTTTTGCAGAGAAATAGGCTTCATCTGCAGTTATCTTTCACCTCACTAAAAAGAGGATCAGACCCTGACATGGACAGTGTCAGAAAATAAAAATGAATCCTCTCCTCAGGGAAGTCTGCAAGAAAACTCAGTTAGAGAGGGAAGCGCCACACAAGTTAGAGCACGATCAGGAAAACTGAGCAGATCTCCTCAGAGACTTACCCTTTAGACATTCATTTACAGTTATTCCTGTATAGATTGTTAAGCTGGTATAGAAATGGAAATAGCTTTAAGAGTTATAGATTATTGTTACTTGTTTATAACGAGTTGTAATCTAATCTTTCTTCTTTTTAAAGGAAGAGAGATATGGAGTGATCAGAGAGTCCTGGTTCTCCACACCCACCAGGGAGAACAGGAGAGCAATAGTAAAGGTCAGACAGCCCCTGCAGGGGAGCCAGGTGACACCCACAGGAGGTGTGCATGTGCGTGTCTCTCTCCCGCGTGCTACAGATTCTGACACAGGACTCCTGCAGTCATGTCAGGATCTCTGCAGAGGACCACAGCGGCTCTCTTTCCTCCTTTCCCTTCCAACTGACAACCAAGCCAACTTGTGCTGCGCCTTGCCCAATCGAATCAGCTTGCAACCAGAGTGTCGACTAAACTGTACCAGCATGAAGATTGGGACTGACAACAGCATACTATTGCATAGTTGCTACAGTCAGCCTTGTCCCCCTTTTTTTTTTTTTTTTTGAGCTGAGGTAGAAAACCCCCTTTTTCCAGACATCAGGGATACTCTGGAGAAGATTATGCAGCCACTACACAGAAATATTCTCACGTGTCAGCAGTTCAGGGTTATGTCACGGAAGCCTGATGTTTACTGTGACTGCAGTCTGGATATCTTCTTGGTTAAAGGAAGGGGACTCTACCAAAATTTCCCAACCCAATTCAAGTAGGACTGTTGCTGGCAGACAGCTGAGAAAAATCTTAAAATGATCTTCACGTTGATACAGTTGAATTTATAAAGTGTGGGTAATATTACCATCCCCCCAGGGTCAGGTCATGAGGGTCTTTCTACCACATGTATCAGTAGTCCACATAGTTGAGATGGCCACAAGGTAGTCTCTGCCTCTGAGGTGACAATGATCACAGAAACCTTGTAAAAGGGCTATCCCAGAATCCTGTGCATTGGTGGCAAGCCAGGAAATATTGAAAAGAAAGCTGAGAAGTTTTCTGATGGATTGCTTCAGTAAGGGGTGGCACTATATTTTCATCCAGTGTTCAGGGGGGCACTGCAGGTTGCCAGGTGATTAATCAGCAAAGCATTAGTATCCAATATTTTACTAGCTTTGGATATCTGATCATTATGGATGTGTACAGTCCTCAAAGATAATGATGCAGCTGCAGATAATTTTCACTAACAACTGCAAGAAGTTATTAATGAAACCCTAAAAAGAAATGTCACTGGCATCCTGTGTGAACTTAATGCCCAGATAGGATTATGACAACTGGGCAAGGACACTGGTATCTGGCAGAACCAGGAATGGGGAATGATTGTTGGAGTCTGCTATGGTCAGCAATAAAGCAAGCAATGACTTGCTTATCTATCATCTAATGAGTCACAAGGAAAAAAGGTAGTCTGGATGCTTCACTAGCCTGGTATTGATCGTGTTCCTGCTAAGTGCAGTAGACGGTCAATGATCATGGGTATAAAAGTTCACAGAGGTGAACTTAACACTGATTATCAGCTTTGGCTGACAAAAGTGCAATCCTTACTTCAATGTCAGCCAGCTAACAGACAGAAATTAGTATGAATCAACTAAAAATTCTTATTAGCGCCAGGCTATTAGCTGGCATTTTGATTTGAATTGCTTGATGCTTTTAAAACTCTGAAGAACGCAAGACTTCAGTTATCCATATTGACCCCTGCCAGCCTGGTGCTAGAGTCTCACCCTTCACGCATCAACTGTGGACCACTGAGGAGCTGCTCCCAATTATAAGAGCTAGGAAAAAAGTGCAGTTACAATTCTGGTTTTCAAAAACAACATTTGGGTCTGAAGTCCAAGCAAAAACTAAATGGATTTGACTTTAGAGAATTATCAAATATGTCAGATGAGTAAAGAGCTCTGGTGGCTGAGACACACCAATGGAGATCACACTGCTGGCATGCATGATCTTCTCAGCTTGTGTTCAGCATTGCAGTGTTTTCACTAGGAGCATCCATCAGCTTCCCCAGTAAGGAATTGGGCTAGGAGGTGCAATACCAGTGTTCAGTTCCTGGCACTGCCACAGGTGTAGTTCAGGAAACTAAGTCACTCCTCTGTCTGCCTCAGTGACTCCAACTATCAAATAGCAGTATGATGCAATCCTCTTTTGCAAGAAAGTGCTTGGAGATCTACAAAAAAGGGCAGTTTGGAAGCTAGGTATGGTTAAATGATGTTTTAAAATCAGCATGTGATGTCAGCAAGCAGGACCCTATCAGTGGTGCACACTCTAATCCTACTGTAATGAATTGGCCAACATATTTGTGTCACCTCTGCCCTCTGCTTGTCGGCATCAGAAATGCTCACTGTGGCAGGGCACTGTTTGTGTCTTCCACTTCAAGGGCCAGAAGACAGCAGCCAGCAGGTGCCTGATGAGGGCAGCCATTTTAGATTCAGGGCTGCCCATATAAACAGGGCATTTTGCTGC
>NW_005841868.1:3561667-3565333 GCF_000455745.1 Alligator sinensis | reverse complement strand
CTGGCTGCAGGTATCATCTGGAGGTAAGGGAGGAGCTGTAGGGGATGGTCAGGAGGCGCCTGGTCCTGGGCACAACCTAAAACTGCACCCTGCTAGGAGTGGGTGGCCTGGTGGGGCTCATCCCCAGGAAATGCCAGCCCAGTTACCACCCTGGTGAAAGGCAGGTTGGGGTGCCTTAACCCCAGCTCCCACAACCGGGTTGGTTACCCCCTTTGTAGGGTCTGGAAGGTGGACCCCAAAGAAAGCATGAGGCCATACACTCAAGAACCTATCTGAACTTCCCCCCACTGGTCCAAGCTGGGGCCAGGACTGGAAGGGTCGAAGGGCCAGGGGCCCACCGCAAGGGACACCCAAGAGCCGAGGGCCTGGGATCCCAACTGGAACGGAGGTGGGTCAGGGCCAGTGAGCCAAAGGTCCTGGGGACCCACACCTGTAAGGGGAAGCAGTTCAGGGAACTATGCAGCTGGGAATGAAGGCGTAATAGGCTGCCTGAATGGAGGGATCCAGGTGGGGTTCAACTAGTGGGGTTCTGGGGCCCAGTGCGGGGCTGGTGATATGGATAACATCTGGATGCCATCTGTGAGGCTTGGGCTGCGGGGTAGGGAAGGAGCAGAGCCACAGATAGCGCCCCCTGGCATCGGGGCAAGAAATGGGCAGCCTCCCACTTAATTGAAATCAATGAATTAACAACAAGGCATGGTGGGCGGCTAGCCCAGAAACAGGTGGGTGGGCCACAGGAAAAATTGGCCCCGAGAAGGACCCCTGTTACACTCGCCCATATGTCAGACCCCATATTGCTAACAGGTAATGAAGATCCTCCTTTAGCTCAGGGGTCTGAGCTTTGAAATCAAGAAGGGCTGAGTACTATTCCAACTAATGCTATAAACATCTGAGCAGTTGTTGTCTGCAGCAGATGGCAACCATCTCCCTCGATGGCCCTAGCAATGTTCCAATATGGATACATTCTTATATGATGTCTGATCTCTGCCTTGATGCTAAGGGAAGAGAAGAGAGAGACCTCGTGAGTGGAACTGCTGGGGACAAGGAGATATTCCATCTCAAAGCAGCAGTGAAGATAAACACCCAGACACAGATCAGTCATCCTGTATTGTAGCCACGCACACATAGCATATATATTTTGTCCCCCTCTTGCTGTTTTTCAGGCCTGAAATTACTACAGTTGGCAGCTGGAGAGAATGAGAAGTGCTGCAATGTGAGGGGAATACATACAAGGGAATGTGCCAACAGGGGTGTGCTACGCCAGGGCACCTTGCAGTTAGGCAAGTCTGCAGGTCCTCTGTGGATTTATATGTATAATCCCAGGAAGCACTTGGGAAGGATTATACTAACAGCACTTAACCCAATCTCTAGCTACAGAAGGCCAGGAAGATGCCTGCTTGGAGTCAAATTCTCCAAAGAGGAGCTTTGGGTGCCTTTATTTGAGGCATCTAGTGTTGGCCACTGCTGGAGACAAGATGCTGGGTTACATGGACCACAAGTCTGACCCAATCAGGCAGCTCCTCTGGCATTAATTTCCAGAAGGAAAAAACATGGTTGTGTCCACAGACTGCTTTTCTCCCTATGATTTCCCACTGGTGCAGCAAAAAGAGTGCTGCTCTGCTGCAGCCTGCTTTCCAGCTGATGCCATGGGCATTACCAAGATGCAGGGCATCAGGGTCAAGGGTAAGAGCACAAGGCTTTGAAGTCCAAGTGCAAAATACTAGAGAGTCTGAGCCCTAGGGGGTAGGTAGGGATGCAGGCAGGAATCAAGGACTAGGAGTAAGGCTAAGGGGGTCAGGCTAGGAAAAAGTACAAGCAGAAGCTAGGCAAAGGCTCAGGTAGGAGCTGGAGAAGCAAAAAAACCATATTATAGAATCCCAGAGCTAGGAATTGGGTCTAGGAATCAAGGACCAAGACTATGCAGCGCAAGCCATAGGCTCTGGAGTGAGGAAATGCCCATCTCACACCAAGTGCTGCTGCTTATATGCACTTTTAGCAGAGGCCAGCCGAGGACACTCGGGCAGCCTGCAGCCATTCCTACCCAAACTATCAGGGGCAGCTGGGGCTTGTCTGTCTACCTGCAGCTCAGAGTCCTGACAGCTGATGAATTGCTAGCTTGTGGAACTCACTGCAGCAAGATATTGCTAAGGTGCAGAGCTTGGAAGGGATCAAGGTGGGTCCTGAACATTACTCTGGATTAGAAGTATGTGCAGAGAGACAGCAGTAAGGATTAAGGAAGATGTCAGAGACAAGAACCTTCCTGTTTCAGGACAGAACTGAGCTCTGATTGACTGAGATTGGGAAGAAATGTCACCTTTGAGCAGATTTGCCCATTGCTGCCACTTACCTGGCTCTTTATACTTTCCTCTGTTATTAGCCAGTTTTGGAGAACAGGGACTGATCCAGGCCAGTAAAGTCTATGCTTCTTTGTTTAATCTTCCTCCCAGCAAAATCTGCTCAGAACAGTTCTAGATGATGCAATGGGTAAAGCACTAGTAGTTCATAGTGATGTTTTTATGCTGGAGATCCCAGTGCTCTTAGCACCAATCCAGCTGTATCAAGAGGATGTTTGGGGGAGTAGACTAGTGCCATGAGCTTCTGACAGCTACAGCAGGGGTAGGGAGGGGCGTACAGGCAGCGATGAGGGAGGAAGTGGGGCTGGGGCAACCTGGGGTAGAAGAGGGGCAGGTGCTGCACAGCCAGTGGGGTGTGGGACTGAGCCGTGAGCTGGCTTGTCCGGGGGGCACGGCTTCTGCTGCTACATCCCAGGAGCCATGGCGGGGAGGGGGCCGTGTCCCCAGATCTGCACAGGGCAAGATGGGCTGCCGCTGTGGGCTGGGGCTGGGACTGCAACACTGGGAGGGGGCTATGGTGGGGGGCAGCCACCCCAAAATTCAGCATAGCCCCCCACCATCCCCCTCCCAGCGCCACCCCCTTCAGGAAGAGCCCAGTGTAGCAGTCTTCCCCATGCAGATCCAGGTGAATGCACCCCCCCCCATGCCTTCTGGGACATGTGCAGTGGCGGGAGCCACCACCCCTTCCCTGCGTCCCCCAGATGGGGTGGGTGCAGGGGTCCTGGGGGCTCCATCCCCTCCGGCCCAGCACCGCAGCCGAGGCTGACCCGGCTCTGGCCTCCATCACCAGCACCCCCAGCTGGGGCTGGGGCTGGTACAGGGAGGCAGCTGGGGCCAGTGCAAAGCTGGGGGAGGCAGATTCATTGGTGCAGGGTGCACAGCACTGGGCTACAACCCTGGGCATGGGGGAAGGGGTGGCCACACAGGCGCAGTGGGCCCCAGCCCTGATCCCAATCCTGGCTTGGCTCTGCTCCCTCCTGGTCCTAGTCCCAGCCCCTCCCTCCTGCCACCCCCATGGCGCTTTTCTCTCCGCCTGCCCCTTCCACTGCAGACTTCCTGCCTCAGCTGCTCAGGTGCACAGCACTGGGCTACAACCCTGGGCATGGGGGAAGGGGTGGCCACACAGGCGCAGTGGGCCCCAGCCCTGATCCCAATCCTGGCTTGGCTCTGCTCCCTCCTGGTCCTAGTCCCAGCCCCTCCCTCCTGCCACCCCCATGGCGCTTTTCTCTCCGCCTGCCCCTTCCACTGCAGACTTCCTGCCTCAGCTGCTCAGCCCCCCCCCCCCCCCCCCACCCCCCCCCCTACCCCACCC
>NW_005841868.1:3559578-3561657 GCF_000455745.1 Alligator sinensis | reverse complement strand
CCAAATAATATTTTCTCCCTCCACCTATGAGCTCCATCCAAGGCTGGGGCCAGGGCCAGGGGCTAGGCAGGTGGCAGGTGGGGCTGGGGCTGACTGGTACAAAGGTGCCAGCATGGTGTACAGTACCCAGTGGTCCTCCTCTGTAGCCTCCACTTCTCATGCCACTGACAGCCTTCTTGTCCTGCACCTCCAGCATCCTCTTGAGGAGGGCAGTGTGCCTCTCCTTGAGGGCCAGGAGCCTGTCCCAGAAGGTGCAGTCCTCCCAGTCCCTCTTCTGCTTGTGTGTGATGGTCTGCAGGACTGCTGGAGTCAGCACATGCCTGCAGCACAGAGGTTTGGTGCCCAGGGGCTAGGGAGCAGGTGACTGAGGCCTGGGGGTCAGGCCAGGGCTCTGCAGCACTGCTGCACCCAGCAAGTGCCCACCACACCAGCACACAGTGGCCAGGGGCAGGCAGTAGCTGGCCCAGGCCCTAGAAGTCAAGCCAGAGGTCTGGAGGCCAGCCAGGGGCTGCTAAAGAACCACCCTGCCCCAAGGCTGGAGGGACTCTCAGCCACATTGCTCTTCCCCTGGCAGGAGGCTGGCCCCTGCTGGTCTGGCTGACCAGGAGCAAATTTGTTACCAGTCAGTGTCTACACATGCACTACAGCACATTAGCTAATGCGCAGTAAATCTACTACCCATAAATATGGGTAGTAGATTTACTATGCATTAGCCTATTATACTGCACAGTAGCTCAGTGTACAGTTAAAAAGTGACATTTTTATTGTGCAGTAGATTAGTCTACTATGCAATAAAACATCTTGTGTAGATGCACCCACACAGGAGGAGGACTGGAAGAGACCTCGAGAGCAGTGCCCAAGGCAGGACCATCCCCATCCAAACCATCCCATCCATACAAATCAGTTCTCTAATATCTTAGCAAAACTATGCAGTGAACCTTGACACAAAACCCAAAGCAACCCAAGAAGCTCACCTGAGCATCAGGGCCCGAGGCCAGGCTATCCCATAGGCTGCCCCTCTCTGCTGCATGTTCAGAAGTCACGCAGGCTAAAGGCTGATAGCACAGGAAGTCTGCCAGCACCTAACTTCTGCATCTTTTGCACCCCACTTGCTGTTGTTCTTGCCAATTATCAGAGCCAAGCAGAGAAGAAAGCACAAATGGTAGATGAATTCATTCCTAGAAAGGCTGTACTTGAGTCCTTCTGAAAATCTGTCTTCCCAATACGTATTTCTCTTTCTGGATTTGACAGGACTCTTCAGCAAGGTAACAGGAACAGGGAGGGCCAGACTTGGGTACAATCTTCCTCACGCTCAGTAGAACTCCACTCCACAAATAGATTCAGTGGAGCTGCCTGTGGTGTAGATATTATTTAGCATGATGAAAGGTCTCCAGTACAGCCCCTGAGCCTCAATTCCCCAGCTGTAAAATGCAGACAATGAGCCTTCCTTTGTCTGTCCCATCTAGCTTGATTGCAAACACTTGGAAATTTGTGTCTGTGCAGCACCCAGCACAATGAGGTCCTGATCTCAGCTGGTGCCACAAGCTGCCACCTCCATCCAAATAATAATAATGACACTTGTTCATCTCCTTTCTCAACAGCTTAGATGCCTGAGGTCTCTCTGAAGGAAGCTGGTAAATTTTAGAGCCTGGGGGTTTATACAGGGTCTCTGGTTTTCATGCTTATATATCTTCTCTTCCCAGATGTATTGGACTGGTACTTAGGAATGTTCCATGGACCAAAATGCAAGACAGAATCCTGGAGCCTCCATAGGGAGGTATCAAAATGAACGTTTGGAGCTCCTCAGGTAAAAGGTCCCCTCCTGGAAGGTATGTGGTTGCCAGAGATGCAGTTGGCTCTGTGCCATGGACAAGGACTGAGGTTAGACTCCTACAAGACCAGAAGAGACGCATGTGTTCATCTCATATGATCCCCTGCAGAATACAAGCAAGAGAATCTGACCCAGAGACTTGTGCACCAAGCCCAGAACCTCTGGTTGAAATAGAAACACGTCTTCAAGGAGTCAAGAATTCACCACATCTCGTCTAACATCTTGTATTCCAGGGGTTAATGACCATT
>NW_005841868.1:3545015-3559468 GCF_000455745.1 Alligator sinensis | reverse complement strand
TTCCTGCTAAAAATGTGTCTTTCTAGCATGTATGTTTCCAGCCTTGGAAATAGATCCAGGGGGAGTGGAAAGTCTGAGATCAGAAAGCAGACTGCTCTCTGAGCTCAGTGCAAATCCAGAATAGCTCTTGAGAACTTCCATGTTGGATCAGGTCAAGGGTCCTCTAGCTCAAGTTCTGTCCCCATAACTGGCAAGTAGTGAATGCCTTAAAGGAAGAGTATAAGAAATAGAGCCTATGTGCAGTGATCTATCCCACGTCATGCCCTCCCAGCAGACATGGGTTTGGGGATATCCTGAACCTGAGGTTACATCTCCAGCTCTTGCGTGTAACAGGTCCTGATGGACCTGACCTCCATAAACTTGAACCCAGTTATACTATCGGCATCCATAATGTCCTGTAGTGATGAGCTCCCAAGTTAATTATATGTTGTGTAAATAAGAATTTCATTGATGGGAGATGATGGCTTGGTTGGACCTGGTATAGCTCAGAGTGGAAGGTGGATCTGTTGGGACTAGCCTAATTTGGTATTTTGATGAAGGTTATGTCTTTGCTGCAGTGCAAGGCATGGGCACAGCCAGTGTAGACTTGCCCAAGCCAGCTTTATTCTAGCCAGCTCAGATCCCAATAGTAAGAAGCCATGGCAGCCCAGACCCCAGAATAAGTCAGTCACCTGAGGAAGTGCCAGAGTCCAAGACAGTGCAGTTGTGATGGGCTGTTACTGGGAGCCAAGCTAGCTCAAGTACAGCTAGTTCAGATATATCTACACACATTGCATTCACACCCCTGACTTCAGTGTAGAAGTGTTAATGCTGGGCTCAGCTGCTCCAGGGGGAACATCACTGGGAGCCCCATTGTAGCCTGGGAGCAAGCAACCGGTTCTATCTTGTCCATGCTTCTGTGGTACCCCCTGCCCAGCATCCCACCTCCCTGGGTTCCTGCCCCACCCCTGCCCAGTGTGTGCCTGGCTGGGCTTAGCAGAGATCCTGAGCTCCTTGGGGAAAGGCTTCTACCTTAATCACTCTCCGAAAAGCTCTGAGTAAACTCCCTGTACAGTCTAAATGATATTTGATCATATTAACATGAAGCCGGCAAAGTGCTGGGAATTACAGCCCCAAGCCAGCCCTCTCATCAGCCAGACCCAGCAAAGGAGAGGCAGGACAGACCTCGCAGACAAACAGTACCTGGGTTCAGTCTCACATCCAGCCTCCTGAAGCCTAGGTAGCACTGCCGGGATGGGAAGGCTGAGATAACAGTGTCAAAAACTGCTGACCTTGCTATTACCTCTGCCTCCTCTGCTAGTGGCCCCACCACAGCCACAGCCATCACTTGCCCCACAGATTCAGCCTACAAGGAGCCCCACAGTCCAGATCCAACCTGGAGCACAGGGTGAGATGGACACACCTGCTTTAACCTCTGCTGACCAAGCTAATGCATAACAAGTCCTCAAAGTGGCATCGCTGACTGAATGCCAAGAACCTCATTTACCTTGGGAGGAAGGCTACAGAGGAAAGATGTGTGTATGCACTCATGTACATGCATGTTTGTGTGTCTGTACATGTGCAGGGGAACTCACCATTCTCCATGGAGGGCACTTCCAGGTCAATCAGCAGCCCATGACTCAGTCCCTGATGCTGTGATCATCAGGGCCTGATATGGAGTCAAATGCATCTCCTATAAGAGCTGAGCATTAATGCACCAGCTTGAGTCCTGACCTGCAGCTCCCTCTCCTACCCCAGTCCCCTTCCCCATCTCCTGTCCTAGCCCCCCAGTGCAGTGTGTTGGCTTCCTAGTTTCTGGCATTTTTCTCTTGACTGGGTGCAGACACACCATAAACTTTAATGAGGTGAAGCCCAGTAGATGGCAGAAAATGACACTCCAGCCATTTTAATTAGCCTGAGGAGAATTAGATTTAATTGTTCCAAGCTGCTCCATGATGCTTCCTGTGCTAGTACATTCACAAACAGGCGCTGAATCTCAGTGACTGTATCTGGCTTGCACAGTGTCTTTCCTGTCCTTTACTGGCTTCTGGCAGCCCCATACCACCCCCAAGGGGCTATCCCAAGCCCTTGTAGCCAGCTCTCCTCCACACCACAAGGATCCAGACCTGAAAAACTCCAAAAAAAGGACCTTCTTCTTTTGCATTCTCCCAAGCAACTCCAGGCTCTAAATCAGTCCTCTGTCTGCCTCCTGTGTCTGGACACTTGATATCTCCTACCTGTGAGCTCCCACAGGCCCTGGGGAAGAGATCTACAGTGGTCCCCAATGCCTCAGCCTCCTCTTCCCATTGCTGTGTTTTCCATCCTGATTGTCACATCCTCTTGTTCCCAGAACTGAATCTTTGTTCTTTGGTAACCCCCCAGCCCAGCCTGGACAGGAGATGCCATCACTTACTCAAGGCAACTCAGTCACATCCCTGCCATTCTCTTCCTGCCTCCCATGTCACCCCCTACTAATAAGGGTTTGACAGGGGCATCCTACCCACCACAGGGCCCTTGACAATAATGAATTCAGTTGCGCTGAATTCATTATGGTTGCTGGCATTTAGGGTGTAGATATTTTGGGGGGTGATGTCTTTTATTGGACTGACTGCATGGTTGGGAGAGATTTTAGACAAGCTTTTGAGCTCAAAATACTGGAACTGGGGACACTTTCCCCCTGTTACTTGGAGGAAGGGAAAGTGGAGTGGCAGAGTAGGTACTAGCTGCAAAAGCTCAGCGGAAGACTGCAGCACTCAGCCTGCAGACTGCAGACAGATGAACACTTGTCTGCTGAATAGGGAATTAGAGGCACCTGGGCCCTATTAGCAACAGGCCAGATTAGGTGACCAAATGAGGGAAGACCAAGGGCTATATAAACTTGAGCCTGGGGCTCAAGGCTTAGACTGGTTTATATGTTTACTATAGATAGAGCTCTACATGGGCAAGATAAATGCTCTGTGTTTTGTTGTCTGTCATTGTTTGGGGTTTGTGTTAGACTAGAGAACTAGCTTGTGGTTGCAGAGGAGGAAGAAGCCTCTGAGCAGGGTGCCTGGGGCACCCTGAGCTTTGACCCTGGCAAAGTGGGGTAAGCTGGGTTGAGGCCAAGAGGGCTAAGGCCTAGGCAAAAGCTCCATGAGACTGGGTCCCCTGAAGGGCAGCCAGTCTGGGACTGGTTGTGAGAGGAGGCCTAAAAAGGCCTGTGCCTGGGGAGCTGAGGAGCTAACCATGAAGTGCAGGTGGGGCTGAGGCTGAAGGGCCAATGCCCAAGGCCTAGGAAGGGGTCTGTGCTTGGGGCCAAGGGCTGACTGTCACACAAGCAGGGCTGAGGCCAAGGGGCTGACACATGAACAGAGGGCCAGGAGGAAGGGGTCACAGGGGGAGTGCCCCAGAGACCGCCCCCCCCCTTCCATATTGTGAGCAGCTAAGGCTCAGGCAGAATCCTGCTAGGGCCAGGGACCTGGTGGGCAGCTAGGGATACATCCCAGAGAGACTGGGCCAGGGGGGCCTGGACAAGAGAGATCTCTGCCATGGTTAGGGATATGACAACTGGCAGGCTAATGATGAGCAGGGTGGGGTAATGCACCAAAAGCCAAAGTCTGGGCACCTGAAGGCAGCCTCCCCAACTATATTAATTTTGTAGCAGGTGAGAGTGGAGGTGGCCCAAGAGGAGGAACAGGTGTAGGGTGGCCCTAGGGTGCACTGCAGCCCCTTGTGATGTGGTGCCTGTTACACCCCCCAAAAAAATCATCTCCAAAAGTCCTCAGATACTACCCCCAAAGTATCCTCGCCTCTTGCATATTTCCTGGACTGCCATAGCTACATCACTCCAGCACGACCACAACATTTAGGGTGTGGACCAACAAGTAACTACCATTTTAATGCAAAAGGATTAACCACAGTTCAGCTGAACCTGTTGCAATTGTTCTTTCTGTCCACTCCTGCTGGAGGTAAGTGGAAGTTCAACAAGAGCAACTTACCCAGGAATGGGGCAGGGTTAAGTTAACACAATTCAGTTGCATTTCCAGTAGGACAAATGTAGACAGAAAACCCAGTTACATTACACTGCCTGCTGTGTGCTCACAACTGGGAAGCTTCCCCTTACTTTAAAATAGTGCAACTGCTTGCCAGCAACCTTTGTTCACTTGGTTAACATGGGACTGTGTAAGCCAGCTCCCTTGCTATGGCTGGGCTGCCTCTGCCGGACTAAAACTGAGCAAGAACTTCCTTTGTCCCCCTATGTCAGTGCCAGACCCTCCCCAAGTGGCCCCTAGGGTTGTTGGTTGTAGCTGTGCTGGTCTAAGGACATAGGCAGACACATTTTTGGGGTAAATGTGATATCTTATATTAGACCAACTAAATAGTTGGAAAAATAGTTCTTTGCAAGCTTTTGGGCACAAACACCCTTCTTCAGACATAGGAAGAGTCTCTTCTTGGTCCTCTTAACTCTGAGGGTCTCCTCCTTCCCATCTTAGCAAGGAGCTCTCCCTGCCCCTTTCTGGCACTCCCTTTGTCCCAAATTTGCAGGACATGTTTACACTGGACAAACTCCAGGGTGAGATGGGCTGTCTGCCCTCTCACACCCGTAATGCAGCAACATTGCACTGAGCAGGAAGAATCTGTTGCTGCTGCTGCTTCTGGGCAAGCAGGGTGGGATGAGCCTGGCCTGGCCTGCCATGCTGACGAACATGGTCTCGCCATGCTCCCTGATCTGCCTGTCGTCTCTGGAAGCACAGTGGGGCAGAGGCCATCTTCTTGGTCTGCTTGCACAGCACTGAGCACAACTGGATCCTGGTTCACCTCCTGGGCCCATGGCTCTGCTTATGCAGCTTGTATGGCTCTTGACAGTGCCACACTAAGCATCTCATTGTCATTATTGGGTTGAGCCTCATGAACCCATCCAGGAGCATGAGAGCTGCTTTTGTCCCCCTGGTACAGAGGAGGACTTAAAGAGCTAGGTCAGGTGGTTAAATAACTTGACCATGATCACATATGACACACGTAGCAGAGAATCAAACCTTGGTCTCTTAGGTGCCAGCCTAGCACAGTAACCTCATCTTGAGTAATAAAGGAAAAGGGGTTATGAGAACCACTGGCTCAAATTCCCTCAGCACAGCTTTTTCTGTACGGAAGGTCAGTCCTGAGGGCTTGTAGTCATTGACACAGTGCAGCCTCCTGTGAGGAGAGAGGTCAGAACAGAAACCTTTCATTAGCTCTTCCGCTCCTCTGGCCTTGCAGGGTGAAAGGCAGCCAGCTCCCTGGCACTGTCCTTGGTACCCGCAGGCCCATGAGCTCTTGGCTGGCTGAACTGTCCTGAATGAGGAGAGACTTCAAGGAGGAGTTTAGTATAAAAAAGGGCTCTGAATATCCTCTTAGTCTCTTGGCAGGATGGAGTGCCCCTTCCCCCTCCCCCAATATATGCTTATCCACCCTGGATCATGTGTGCTTGAACAGATTTCACTGGAATTGGAGTCGGGGAGTGATGGGAGTATGTGCAGTGTACTTGATCATGCAGATGCAGCCTCCTGAATGAACTGTTGTAAGTGTGTGTGTGTGTGTGTGTGTGTGTGTGTGTGTGTGTGTGTGTGTACACACATCACTGCCCCATACTGGCTCGAATCAGAACAGCTCTTCTATACCTCAGAGCCCCTGTACTGCTCTAATGGACATTCTCCCTTACCTAAAATGGGAGAGGTCTGTGTTTATGCAGAGGAAGGATCTCCCTATCTCCTGCTCCATTGCTGGGCACTTCTAGGTAACTGAGGAGCTGAGTCTTGCAGTGAGTTGTCATGAGAAGGGCTGGGAGTCAGGGCTGGACTCGGGCTCTGTTCCCAGCTCTGCTGCATACTTACAGTCTGACCTGGGGAAAGTCTCTTCCACTTTCTGTGCCTCAGTTTCTTCCTCCCTTCTCCGAGGAGAGTGCTACAGCTTTCACTGGGGAGGGGGAGTGCAGGTCATTAATGTTTGTAAGGTGATGCAGTTGCTCAAAATGCATTCACCTGGGTAGTAGCATGGCATTCCTCTTTGCAGAACAGTGCAGCTTCTCTAAGCCTTTCTGGATAGGGCAGGCTATAAACCTGATTAACAATAGTAACAACAACCTGAGCTCCTCCCAGCACCCTCTGTATGCCCCTAGGAGGGAGGGAAGAATTAGTCTCATTTTACACATGGGGAAACTGAGACACACAGTAACTAAACATCTTGTGCAAATTCAGGCAGGAATTCTGTAGCAGAGCCATGGAGCTGAAAGCAGCTCTGCTGAGTCCTAGCCAAGTGCCCTGCCCATGAGACCGCCCTTGTTCCAGGAAGAAGCTGAAGTCCCTTCCAACCCTAATTTTCTAGAATTCATGTCCTGGCATTCTAGACAGCAGGGCAGCAAAGGGTTAAACAGTCTGAGCCTGATGGGGAATCCCCTGGCTGGTGCAGTATCTAACCCAGCCATCCCTGCATCTCATATGGCCACAGTTTAAATGGACACATTTGCTGATCTTAGCACCTCCTATTATTCAATAAAGATCCTGCCCAGCGCACGGTTTGGGGAATAAATGGCCTGCGTGTAATGAGAAACCGCTCGAAAAATCTGGGTAGAATTGCAATTTACCAGACGCTTAAAGTGGAAATCAAAATGAAGAGGTGGGGGAAGGAGCAGGCAGCGGCATTCAGTCCCACAGCCCAGAAATCAGCAGGCTGGGAATGTGCCTGACCCTGAGAAGAGAGGTCAGGGCTGGCAGAGACCCCCTTCTCCCCATGATGTATCCACCTCTGCTCAGATCCTTGCTGGGATTTCGGTGCCTCACTCTCATAGGCTGCAAGGTAGGTAGGAGCTAAGGGGCTTCTGGGCCTTATTTGACCTCTGGGCCTTACCCTGGGGTGTTGAGTGGGTGCAACATGGTGGCGTGTGCAAACTGAAAGAAAGCACCAGGAAGTGGGGCTGGTCATTTGGGGACCAGCACAACCGCAGATCAGCCAGGAGTCATGAGCTTGATAAGTGGTAAGCAGAGCCTTCCCCAGCCTGGGATCATACTGAACAGATTCTGTGCACAGGGGCCCACCCTCTCACACACACACACACACACACACAACCCAGATACCAACCCACCTACAAACATAAACATACAACCTGCAACCCACACCCTAAGGCAGCTCTTGATCTACACACAAGCACCCATATACACAAACACAGATGTGCATCCCCATGCTCACACCCCCACCCCCACAGTTGTACACCCCTGCACGTTCCAACACCCCCCTTCACAACCACACAGACTGCAGCTCCATTCACAGCTGCATGGGCGCCCCCTCCCCTGCCATCAGCAACCATGTAGCAGCCACAGCTGTTGCTCACTTGCAAGTGACATGAAAGGCGTGTTTGCTGTGGGTTGGGTCGTTGCGTGTGTGTTGTAGCACATGGACAGATCTCACCCCACCAGACTGGCCGGTGCTGCTTGAGCCACTGTGCGGAAGCTGCTGCCCCAAACCATGAGTGCTCTGAAGGAAGAAGCCTTTGGCATACCCAAGAAAGGGATGACGGTTCAACCAAGAGAGCATCAGGCTGGTGATGGCTGGTAGTGGGGTGGAGAAGTTCCACCAAGGGAAGGATTACGCTAGTAATAAAAGGAGCTGATTTGAAAACAGGAAGGAACAAGCTTGTCAGCCCATCTCACTGGCACTCAAGACTTGCTCTTTCTGTGGAGGGCAGCAACTCCCTTGGCCATGAGGGCAACTCCCAGGCCAAGTGGGTCTTTGTCTCCCTCTGGTGGCCAATCTATGCCAAGACTAAAAACATACCATGCATGCCAGTTAAAGGAGCTGCTCCTTGAGGTCAAAACAGAGGCAGATTCTTTCAGTGCTGAAAACCCCAAATTCAATTCCCACTGGCAGATGAAGTGAAAAAGCAGAGAGATGCAGTGGTGGGCACAGACTGCTCTGCATATCCAGCTTCAAAAAAACTGCTGGGCCATGCAATGAAAAACCACTTTGGCTAATGTGCTGGGACCCCCAGACAGCTGTCTTGGTGCACTGGAGGATTGTTCTCTGTTACTCACATTTATAACAAGAATTTTCATTCCTGCGATGAGGGTTTAATGGCTCCAATTTCAGCTCAGTATGAATCTGTCAAGGCTGCTTTGACTGTAAAATGACAATGTAAAAAAATCCTCATATGTACCAGCTGAGTTCTTTGAGTGTGACAGAGCCACAGCCGCTGCGTGGAGTCCCTAGGGGAAGCTCACCCTCCCATAGGCACCATGGGGGTGGGCCTAGACAGGTATGTGCATCACTGTAATTCATGACAGTACCTGGCACTGGCATGTTCCAGCATTGGCAAAGGGAATCTTGCCTCTTGTCAATAGCAGGCTTGACCCAGCAGTCTTGCAGGTGAGTGCTTCAGCATATCCAGGTCTGGAAATCCAGTTAATGCTGCCACTGCTCCCCCACTGCCAAATTTCTGAACCTATAGGGTGACTCGCAGGCTGGATGACACTGCTCTGTGGGCCAGATCTGGCCTGTGGGCCAGGTGTTGAGCACCACTGGGCTGGCATGTCCCTCTGTCAAGCACTCACACAGAGCAAACACAGTGGAATTCTAGTCACATTCGTCTGCAATTCCCCAGACTGCCAGCACTCCTCAGCAGCCAGCCAGATGTTAATAGGAATAATGATGATAACTCTTTGATCTTCTCTGGTGCCTCGGAGATGGGGATCTCAAAGCTGGTGAAGTGCGTGAAGTTATTCAGAGGAGCAGAAAGGAGGGGAATACTGTCAAATCCAGGTTACAGCTGGGCAGAGGGAGGTGCAGGAAAGCTGCAGCTGACTTGCCATAGGGAAATAAATCTTGTCAATGCAGGTTTCCCTGGAAGACTCTATGAATGAGTAGAAAAGCAGTAGGTTGATGACATCACCAGGGGCCGGGACACAGAACATCCATACTGGTATAAAATAGAAATGGAGACCCGACATAAATCCTAGCACTGCTGAAACTCACTAGAATCCTTTACTTGGTTGCTCCAGGAAAAAGAAAAGCAGTAAAGCCACTGGTGCAGGTGTCCTGTGTTTGCAGATGCCTGGATGTAGCTTTGACCTGTCAATGTACCTCCTGCAACAACTACCCCTGGTCACCTCTTGACTGCATGCCGATTCCCAGCCACGTACAAAACCAATGCAAGTTCCACATGTTCTGTGCCCAGACCCTAAGGAGGTGAAAGCTCAGCTGTGGGGAGACTGTTAAGCAGGCTCCTTTGCTCTCTGTTGACACCTACTTGGCCCCGACACAATACCTTGTGAAGAAAGCACCTTTGCTTCAATATTCAACACCTACCCCCAGTGCCTTCAATCAGGCCTTGGTCTAATGCTTGTTTAGACTCATGCTGATTTTAATAGAAGGCAGCTCAAGCTCTTAAAGAGAGAGAAAATTCCTACTTGCTGGTCTGCCCTTGGGCGCTCCAGCAACAATAGGTGATGTCTTGCCAAAGCCTCTAAAAAATCAAATCAGAGAATAAAGCCTCATGAATTGAAGGATTTAGACCAAGGCTATGGAAGGAGCAAACAGGACACAAAGCTGGGACCTTTGCCCTTTTTAGTCACCAGTAAATACTTTCCGGGAGGCCACAAAGGAATTCCATGGGCATGGAACTCATCTCCCCGCTGCCTCTGGCACTACAGGCCTTTCACCTGGCTACACCCTTTGAGACTACCTGCTGTCCTAGGGATACTCCTGTTTCTCAAGTGAGCAATGATCTCATGGATTCCCAGCAGCCTAGACTCCCCAGGACCCAAGCCATTAGGCAGTGCAGGGCAACATAGACTGTGGTAGTGAGAGGCTTGGCGTAGGCACAAAATCCTTGCAAGCAGCAGGACCTGGCTGAGCAGCTCTCGCCCAGACTCCTCTGCTTAGCATTCGGGCTCAGTCAGCAGCGAGGATGACAGGCTGCCCTGATCATTACTGGTACTGCCATTAATCACTCGCCCCTCCCAAGGGATCCATGGGACCAGGCTGTGGCTCACTCAGAATATTTATTATCCAAGGAGGAGTTTGCCTTTGGGAAACACAAGGTAACCCATGTCCCAAAGACAACACTCAGCTTCTTCCTGGGGAAATCAGGGAGGGTTCTGGTGGGGAGGATGGAAGATGTCATCTTCATTGCAATTCCGGTCAGAGGATTTTAGACCTCTAGTGGGTTTCCCACTGTGTCGTGTGCAACGAATCTTCCTCCACTCGCTCCAGCCTTAGCTGTGGATTTGCTTTCCACCCACTTCCTCTTCATGGCTGGGATGCAGGAGGCAGCTTCTCTCTCCTGGGCTAAGTGGATCTTGGCAGACGTGAAGGACATGCAAACCCCATCCCCTCTCCTCCCTTGCTGCCCTCCAGCAAGCTAATTTCTGCAGAGAAATCACACTTTTAATCTGCCCAGTGGGATCCAAAAGGGAACCAGAGGATAAAAAAGGGAGGGCTGAAGATGGGGTGGGGACAGCCAATTTAAATAAAAGCACAAGGAGTATATGGGATGCCCCCAGCTCTGAATAGCAGTGGGGTGTGAGAATCCAAAGCCACTGATGTATGCACATTGCAGCCAAGATTAAAATTAAAGCAAGGGAGGGGAAGCTTTCCAATGACTATTAATAGGACTGAGCCAACGGAGAAGCTGAGCACAACTGCAGGGCTGGGGAGGGACCAACAGCAGAGCCCTGGGCAGGAAGTGTGTGATGGAAGGAGTGTGGGAGCTCTGAGAAGGATAGTGCCTGATGCAGCTGAGGATGCAAGATAGGCCTGTGACAACACAGCCATTACCTGCTTCCCCTAGTGCCCTCCCCAGGACACTAGCCAGTCCAGGATGGGACATAGGTTTGTTTGAAATCTACCAGCCCTTCCCATCAGCCAGGATGGCATCCACACAGGAGGGAGGGATGCAGGATCTGAGGTGAGTAGAGCTCCTCTCAGCACTGAGAGAGGGTGGTACAGATCCTCCCATGTGCCTTCAAGTCATATTGGACAGGAGTCTGCTACAGCTTCATGACAGCATGACTCCCTAGGCTCAGCCAACTCCTGCATATGGCTCTTGAATACCATGGGTCAGTCTTCAGAGCAGTGGCTTTCGCAGTGAGGTGGAGAGAAGACCCAGGTGGTAGAAAGTAGGTGCTGCTGCTTCACTGTATGTAGCATCACTTTTGTTGGGATCAGGCTCTAGCTTGGTGCATTTGAAACTCTCTTCATACCCCCCTGGCTCCTGGAAAGCATTGCCTTTTCCTCTCCCTACTGTGAGATAGTAACTGGAACCCCATCCTCTCAACCCGTTCTCCAGCTTCTTTCTCCTTTTTCGGTTCACTTCTTCCACATTCTAGAGCCTACCTCTGCCCAAAGCTTGCAGTACCAGGGACTTTGCTATCAGAATTCAAACCAGTCTGGTTACACATGAACCTGACCTGGGTGTAGTTAATTTCACCCCCAGCAACAGCAGAGACACTGGAGTTGTCTGCAGACTCAGGCAGACTTCACAACACCAGGTACATGGTTTACCTTTGAGATAAACATTTTCTTTATGATCAAAGAGAGAGAGAGAGAGTATACATATATATAGCTTAAACATAACAGATGCCAGTGAGTTATCTTTCCCCACCCAGAAACACTCCTTACCTGCCGATGTTGGGTAGGATCTTTGGTTGAGGTCAATTTGTCTTTTGAGCAAAGAGATATGATGACATAAGAGATTTTTCCCTGATCCCTGCACTAGGCTTGTTCACTCTAAGGTTTGAGAACTCCTCACACAATTTGTGTCCTTAACAAGCAAGGGACAAGAAACGGCTGAGCCAGGCTGGATCACACGACTTTCCCTTACTGCTCTTTCCTGGTGTTGATGTCTTCAAAGGATCAAGGTGGCTCTTGACTCAGGTGTGAACTTGCCCAGGTAATGAGCATCCTTCATGCTGATCTCATGCAGGCAGACTGTTTTGCAGCACTTTAAAAATAATAATTTGCTTGGGAGCTGTCAACATTTTTCAAAGGCTGGGGATCGATCAGGCCGGTTCTTTTAGCACAGTCCCTGGAGCACTGCTCTTTTCTGTGTGGGTGTTCCTCCACCCCACAGACCTGCTGGACACGCTTCATTTGCAGCCATGGCTGTTTTGGTGGAATGGAAAGCTTTATTTGGGTTCAATCAAGCTAGTGCCAGAAATGCAGCCCCATAGCTCTATCTTCCCATTGAACCCAGGGGGGATCTCTGGTCACCTGAGAAGCAAGCCCTGATGGCAGGCACAGATATGATGCTGCTGTGTCCCCAGAATATTGTTGCTGTGCCCCCACCATTTGCAGTGCTGCCCTTCTCCTCTCCTCCCCTAGCCCTACATAGTTAACTCCTACTTGCAGCCAAGAATTCAGCTCAGTTCTGATGAAGAACCTAACTTGGGATTTGCAGAGTTTATAAAAACCTTTTAGTCTTTGTTTACCAGTGAAAATTCCCCAAGATCAGAGACTCTTGCCTTAATCTGCACACACGCAGCAGCCGCTACATTATTTATATTAGAGATATTCCAGCAGCGTAAGGCCTTCTCTGCATTTGATACCAGGGAAATTAGGTCAGCATCACTTTGCCTTCCCTTTATTTTGCAGTCTGTTCTTTATGGAACAGTTTGGGCATCCCCCGCTTTCCTCTTCATTATCCCTTCCAGAATTAAAGTCAGCTTCTCTCCCCTGAGCCGGCCCCCCATTAAAACAAGAAACTAGAGCGCAATCAGCCCACCCACTTCTTCCGAGTATATTATTGACTGCAAAAAAAAAAAAAAAAGTGCAGCACATCAATGTGACAAACAGAACCATCATTCTAGGACAAGCCCTCGTCAAGAGCTAAATTTAATCTCCAGGGGCTTTGCTGCTGGGGCTGTGCAAACAAGGAGCAGATAAACAACTCTGCTGCTGAATTCATTAGGTTACATAGGCAAACATGTGGCTCCCAACCTGCCAGCGCAGCAGCATGATGGGGCCCACGTGGGGCCAACTGGAGGGGTCTGCCTCTTGTTTGGTGGGGTGTGCATGGCTTCCCATCCTCTGGAGCCATGTAAATTATGGAGACCAGTAAAAATTAAGCTTCATTTCTTGCTCCCAGCATAGCTCAGATAGCAGCTGGGTCAAGTGGCTATTAACCTAGCTCTTCAGCAGCTCCCTGCAGCCTAAGCTGATGTGTTAAAAAATGGGACACGCCTGCCAAGAAATGGCAGCTGATTGGAGATGGGGCACCTGCACCACAGCTGGAGGTATACAGGCCACTAGTGTGCTTGGTGCTGTGCAGGAAACACAGGGAGATGCTGTCTGGTCCACATCTCAATGGGCTGACAGCTGCTTCTGGGCCAGCGCCTGTGATGCTAAACCTCAGGGCTGTGACAGAGCAAAACAACTGTGATCAAAGCAGAGAGAGACCCATGTGTTCCCAGGACTCATTGGATCAGGTTCTGCTGTAATGAATAGCTTCTGCCTGATTTACCAACTTCATTTACAAGACAGAACAAGCCAATCTATTAACATGAGCCATGGGGTTGCAGCCGTGTCTCCTGTAATGAAACGCCTTGGCGATCATGATAGTACCTTCAGCCTGAAACAGCCCTAAAGTGACACTTCACATGGATGCAAGGTGCACTGAGCAATTGCTTCACCGTCATTAGGGGGAAGGCACCTCTAGGGTAGGTAACAACAGCTGCCAAGTTGTGCCCAAGACTACACAGCTTGTTGTCAAGGAATATGGGATACAGCTGCACACTGAGCCTGGACTAGCCCCACTGGAGCTGGATACTAAGGTCTCAAGCAAAAGGCACCGTCTTCTGCATCAGCTGCTCCCTTACACAATGCCTATGCTCAGTTGTACTGGGGCTTTGGTTTAGTGTTGGCTGGGAGGGAAGGGCACTGGAAACAATCCCTTGGCAGGCCTGGATCATTGTGGGCTCCCCTGAGCAAGCAGCACCGCAGGAAGCAGACTGCAAATTGGAGGGTCCCAGTCTACTTCCTGCTCTTGTCCTTCTCTGGGAGAAAATGAATGGCCCCAGGCAAACAGACAGTGCTCTGCTGGACAGTGCATTGAGAAGGCAGAGCCAAGACTGCTCACTCTATGCTGTCCTTCCCTGCTACCTGGAGGTAGAAGGGAAGAAACTGTGACTCTGCAGGGTTTGCTTCCCCTTTGCTGAAAACTGTGGCATGTACAATATGTCAGCTCATGCCACGTACAGTTCAGCAGCTGATAAGTGCGCTCCAGCTCCTGAAAGCTTGTGCTACATAGATCTAATTTACTTAGTCTATACAATACAGATCTACCCTGCTCAGGAAGGGAGCACATTACACTCTCTCTCAAGCAGACATGGTGGACTAGGGGTAATGCAGTGCACAAGGCATCACCAATCAGTGGTTTTTAACTAGGGTGTGTGATGTGGGGGGCTGCCACAGCCCGGTTGAAATGCCCCACACATCTTCTGTAAAAGGCAGACTGGGGAACAGGTGTGGCT
>NW_005841868.1:3543973-3544984 GCF_000455745.1 Alligator sinensis | reverse complement strand
ATTCCTGCTACCCTTCCCTGCTCTGACCCCACACTCCTCCCAGAAATGGAGCTGTGCCAGGCAGATGGGTCTGTCCCACACCCTCCCACTTTCAGGAGGAGCATGTAGGATCAGATTGGGAAGGGCTATGGCAAAATCATGTGCTCTGGATGCAGCCCCTTTCACTGCCCATCTGGAGGGCTTGGGCTGGGCTGGAGGAGCCCTTTGCACTGCCTAGTCAGAAGAGCTTCCTACCCCAATGGCACATGGGAGTTTTGCCCAGGGCACAAATCTCATTAGTTATGCCTCCGCTACTGCCTGCTTTAGGTGTATCAGAAAACCCTACTACAGGCAGAAATGTACAGCAGTACCTGGCTGAGAATCACTGAGGTACACAGAAGCAGCATAATGATGGTTCTCAAGTGGGGAAACTACCAAATTCATACAAAGTTGTGGAAGGTGCCGTGACTAAAAAGGTTGAGAACCACTGGCATGGATAGAACAAAGATGTTATTTTCTCTCACCACCAGAGATTCCCCAGCGTTGGGCCATCCTATAGCTCAGGGGTGGCAAAATATGGCCCGTGGGCCCCATCCGGCCCACCAGGCCATTATATCAGGCCTCTAAAAAATTTAGAAAATTAAATATTTATCTGCCCCAGGCTGCCTGTCAAACATGACAGGAGTTAGGGGCAGTAGGACCCAGGGGAAACTACAGCAGGACCCTGAACAGCAAGGCCCACCCAGCTGGAAGCCCCTGCCTAGCAGGGGCTTCTGCCCAGGGAACATGGGGCAGTTTGTGCCTCCCTGTGCTGGAGTGGGTAATTCAGGTAAGAAGGGGTGGAGGCAGAGGAGGACCACAGGCAACTGCCCCAGTCCTTGAGGTCGGGCCAGGTCCTGCTGAGTCTCACGGTCTGGCCATTCAGCTAGGAGCCACATGGTGCAGAGCAGCCAGTGGGCGGGAAAGCAGCAGGGAGTGTGAAAGCAAGCAGGCATGCAGTGCCCGCACTGGTGTCCCAGGGCCAGCGCCAGC
>NW_005841868.1:3523135-3543963 GCF_000455745.1 Alligator sinensis | reverse complement strand
AGGAATGCGGGACACAGGCTGGCAGGGGTCTGTGGAGCTAGGCTGGGCTGCACCAGCAGGGGGAGAGGGGAGCTGGCCCAGATCCATAGAGACCCAGCCAGCCGGGACCCCGTGCTCCTGCTCCCCACCAGCACTTGCCCCAGCACACCAGTGCAGGCCCCGCGCTCCTGTCCAGCTGTCGCTGGCTCCTGCACACCCCAACCCTGCAGTAAAGGCGGGGACAAGCTCGTGCAGCCCTGACACCATGCTTGCCTGTCCGGGCTGAGCAGCAGCAGCGCAGAACGAACTGCTGCTTGGCGTGGGAGAAAAGCTCTGCCAGTGGCCAATGCTTCCTGATGCAGCCACCCGGAGCCCATGTGAGGTTGTTCTGCATCTCTGCTGCATCACCACCTCTGGGTTGTCCCGTGGGGCAGCAGTGGCAGCAGAGAGCAGGTACAGGTAGCCCTGCGTGGGCTCCGAGCAGCTGCACCAAAGAGCACCAGAAGCGGGAGGGACCACTTTTCTCCCGTGCTGAGCAGCAGTTTGTCCCACACTGCCGCTGCTGAGCATGGGCCTCGTGCCAGCTCTGGGCTCGCCTGTCTGGGCTGAGCAGGAGCAGCTGGACAGAAACTGCTGCTCTGCGTAGGGGAAGCAGCTCCCCCCCTCACTACTGCTGGGCAATTTTTGCTGCGACTGCCGGGAGCCTGCACCGCGCTGGGCTGCAGTATGGCTCCTTCACTGCCGCTTGTGAGCTGTCCTGTGGCTGCTCCACATGGCCACTGCTGCTACACTAGGCAGCACAAAGGTGGCAAAGGAGCCACACCGCAGCCTAGTGTGGTGCGGGCTCCAGGCGGATGCAGCTAAAACTGCCTGGTGACGGCAAGAGGGGGAGCCACTTTCCACCATGCCAGCAGCAGTTTCTGCCCAGGATCACGGGGTCTGGGCTGGTAGGGGCTCTATGGAGCTGGGCTGCACTGCTCAAGCAGGGAAAGGAGAAGCCAGCCCAGCTCCAGGACCTCTGCTGGCCCTGACCCTGCACTCCTGTTGCCCCGCTGGCACTAGCCCTGGTGCACCAGCACAGGGCCTGCACTCCCACCCAGCTGTTGCTGTGCTCTGCATGCCTGCTTGCTGCCCCTTCCCCCCACCTGCCACAGCCATTTTCCCACTCCCCCCTGCTCGCCTGCCGGTGGCTCTAGCACCACCTGGTTCCCAGTTGCATTGCTGAGACTGTAGAAGCTGAAACCTGGTGCTGGAGTGGTGGTGGGGGGAAACATGGAAGTGGCAGAAGAAGAACAGTGCTAGCAAATAGGGGAAGTGGCAGCAAGTGGGAGTATGGGGCCCATGCTGGTGCTCTGGGGACAAGAGCAGCAGGACTGCAGAGACCAGGCTTGCAGGAGCACTGGCTGGGGCTCTGCCTCCTGTGGGGGGAGGGGGGGGGTGTGCTGTGGACAAAGCCTCCCCAGCCACCCTCCCCACACACACTCATAGCCCCCTACAAAATTCACACACACCCACACGACACCCCCCCCACCTATCCACCCCCAAATCCAGCACAGACACCCACACCCTCCCCCACACCCCCCATACCCACAAACCTATTGGCCTGGGGGTGTCAATTGACCAGAAGATGAATATGAGTCACCAGTGTGATGAAGTCACCAGCAGGGCAAATAGTACTCTGGCATGCATCAACAGATGTGTTGTAGGGCCAAGGAGGTGATCCTCCCCCTCTACATGACACTGGTGAGGCCACAGCTGAAATACTGTGTCCAGTTCTGGGCACCGTACTTCAAGAAGGATGTGGACAAGCTCGAAAGGGTGCAGAGAAGGGCCACCTGCATGAACCAGGGCCAGGGGGACAGGCTCTTTGAGGACCGACTTTGGGATCTGGGTTTGTTCAGCCTGAGCAAAAGAAGGCTGAGAGGTGACTTGACAGCTACCTACAAATATGTCAAGGGAGAACACCAGGATCTAGGAGAACAACTTTTCAGAAAAGCTCCCCCCTGGGAAAACACAGACCAATGGACACAAGCTAGTCTAGGAAAGGACTGGCTGGGCATAAGGAAAAACTTCTTTTCCATATGGATAACTAGAATCTAGAACACACTTCCAGCAGGGGTGGTGCAGTTGCTGTCTCTGGTGGTCTTTTTTAAAAAGAGGCTGGACAAATACCTTATTGAGCTTGTTTGAGCCCAATTACCTCCTGCAAATGGCAGGGGACCAGACCAGATCTTACAGGTCTCTTCCAGTCCTTTCCATGATTCTATACCCACCCTCCCACAATCTACAAGTGTAAGACTTCATTTTAACCTATCATACTATCACCTCTATGTACACTACACAAATGCAGGTAAATCAGGACAAAAATATTTTTTTAAAGGAAATTAATGAGTGCTGTAGTACGTTTGATTTTTAGAATATAATTTGGTATTTTTCTGGTTCTGAGATGGCAAACCCCCTTGCTGAAAGTACTTTCATGTGGCAAAGGTCAGTGGTTAGGGAGCGAGACTTCTGGTTCCAAGATGGCGACCAGGGGGCAGGGCACCTGTCAAGGGGCAGGGCTACCCATGCAGCCCTCTGCCCCTGCTATAGCTAGTGGATGGCATTGTATCTTGGTGTTGGAAGTTCATTTATGCTGCGTTTACCATTCTGGAGGAGCTGTAGTCCGGTCACTCATTAAGCTGCTTTAGAACTTGCTGCAGTATTACAGGAACAAAGCCCTCTTGTATTCATTCTGGCCCCCCACTTCCCCAAAAAAGCCCACACTGCCTCTTGGAGTGCTTTGAGTTTTTATTAAAACAAATGAGAAAAACAAATCAATTCTTTGGAACAATCCATGGGAATAGAAAAAGGGCCTTATGTACTGGCCCCTGTCCAAGGAAAAAGGGCTACTGTATCTATCTGAATTTCAGACACATACATTCTCAAATAGGAGGGGATTCAATAAAAATCAGGGAACTTCTCAATTAAAAAAAAAAAGATGTCAGGACATGATCTGCTAAAAGCCAGAAGAGATATGGCAGACTGAGCCATCAGCTGAACCTCAGGCCCAAAGCCATCACAACCAGACCTTGCCTGAAGTCACCGCTGGGATGAATGTGATCCTTTAATCCTTTGCGATTAAAACAGACAGTTGTGGAAAGAAAAAAAAAAAGAGGTATGGGGAAGCAGGATAGTTGTGCTGGTTAAAGTGGGATCATTAGTGTTTTTGCTGCTTGCAGAGTGTGGACAGGTAGGCCATCACTGTTAGTGTTACTGAAGGAAAGTGCTTGGATTTTGAAAGGAAAAATGGGCAAGGGAAAAACACCTCCTCACCCATCTCCATAGGAAATTTGCTTCAATTCCAAAAGTCATTAGCCAGTCTCCCCAGAGATGCCCAGTCAAACCTCATGTGTAAGCAAAACAGACTGCAATTCGTATCCAGTTGAGGATCACGCTGGACTTCACAGGATTGTCCAAGTGCCCAGGGTTAAAAGTCTGTGCAAATGCTGCGGGGAGCAGTGTTAAGGGATGTTAAATGCTGGCAGGCAGCATGTGGGTTGAACTTGCCCCAGTGCGTTAGCTGAAAACTCCGAGAGAAATCCTGGCTCCCTCAAAAGAAGTGTCAAACTTCCATTGGCTGCAGAGGGGCTGGGATTCACAGCTCTAGCCGTCAGGCTGCTCATGGTGAATTGCTCTTCAGTGCTTCTAGGCTGCACCAGGACATGAGCCCAGCCTTTCAGTAAAATGTGATGGCACTGTTTCTGTCCCAGTGGGAGCCCAGAACCCAGAGTTGGACTCTGCAGCTGGATATCTGGGCACCTGCTCTGCCTCCTTCCCCTGTGAACACTACAAAAAGCAACACGCTCCAAAATAGTATCTTGTTTCCAGAGTGAGGTATAAATAGGCTCAACACCACGGAGGCATCTTGTGACCAATACCTATACTACACAAAAGCAGGCTGCCACCTACACAAGCTCACAGGTTTCTTTGTGGGTACCAATGGACCACTGAAATCTTTTAAAAGGCAACTGCAATGATAAGCAGGATATACATATAGCTCTATGACTGCTCTCACCAGGTAAACATGGGCAGCACTGACACTGGGTAACTGGGAAGGATCCTACTCGTCAAAACTCAAAGTATCCCCAGGTCTGCTATAGATGTGGGACTTCTTTGCCCCTGGATTCAAGGCCAACACATGGGTTAACACATGAGAAGCTGCTCTGTTCTGTCTGGCTGGAAAGCTTTATACCAAAGTAGAATGTAATAATAATGGGACCAGTGGGATGTTATGGGAGAGCAGCCTCTTATGGGCAGGGAGTTCAGCATGGGTAGGGGATCAGAAGCCATCATTCAAGGGCAAGGCTCTGAAGTTTGTGAAGGGCAATCCAGCCTGGGAGATCAATTGTAAACATGATTCCTAGCACCTATCCATGCACATCCCCCAACACAGAGAAAACAAAGCAAAAAGGCTGATTGGAGTTAGTCTTGGCACAGGAGGCAGGGGGTTGGCCAAGCATGTGACAGGCATTATTCTTCTCCCAAGGGTAGGAGGTAGCCTGGGTCTGCTCTTTTCAGAAAGTGAGGCCCCCACTGACCTCATTCATTTGCTTACCTAGAAAGCTATTTCACCCCTTTCACTTAACAGCCAATCCCACCATGGCCACATCAGGACAAATCTCTTGTGTGGCTCTGTGCCAGGGTGACCACAGGAGCCACGAGTACTCATAGCATGCTCCTTAAGAGAGAGGAAATCACAGACACTGCCCCACACAAAGCCACCTTGCTCCTATTGCATGGGCTCAGCAGGATTCAACAGCCAGGAGAGGCTACAGCAGCAGAGGTCCAGCTCTCTGTGCTATCTGAGATGACAAAGGAACGAGGGCAGAGGTTTGCAAAGAGGCTGAGCAGCTGCAATTCTCATGAACAGGAGCATGTATAACAGGTCAGCTCAGCAGTACACCTTGGGATGTGCACAGGGTCTCCATGATGATCCCAAGTGGGCCATGGAAAAGCAAGCTACTCCCATAAGCTCCTGCCCCACACATGCTGCATGTCTTTACTGTCAGAGCAGTGCTAGACACACCCAGAGCTGCTCCCAGGGGCTTGCCCAAGACTAAGACCCTAAGAGCATCCCTCGGTCTGTGCCAAAAAGCAACCTTGCAACAGGATATCACCATGCAGCAAGTGCAGAGAGCAAATCAGTTGGCAGTGGGTTGGGGACCGCCACAGGGACGATACAGACATATCCCTAGTCCAGTATTCTGTCCCCAACAATGGCATGAACCATATGCTTCCAAGGAAGGCAAAACAACTTTGTAGTATGCAGCTAAGGGATGACTTACCCCCCCAAAAACCGACCTCTGGTTTCTAGCGATCGAGGGGCTCCTCCCTTAACAGGGGCTCGGAGTTCAACCTTGTAACATTGTGTGTCAGAATTGGCTGGTTTTGTATCCAGCTAAAGCCTGCTATTCTCATGGCCCTCAATGACATTTTTAGCAGAGTTTCACAGACCCATTGCACAAGTTGAGAAGGTAGTTTCTTTGGCCAGCTTTGAGCATGCCATCATCCAATTCAACTAACCACTGACTCATTCTTATGCTTTAAGAGAAGAAGTGATCCCGTCCTCCCTCCCATATTCACTGCTGTGTACTTTCACTCTCCTGCCTAAGGTAAACAGCTTTAATTGCTTCACTCTTGCCTTGAACAGAAGTCTCCATAAGCCTCCAATTGCTATCACTCTTTATCTTTGAGCTATTCCTGCAAGGTTCTTTTAGAGACGGTGCAACCCGGCCTGAGCACACTCTCTAAGGTAAGGCTGCCCTACAGAACTGCATCATAGCAGGCTGTGTTCCTAAAGGGTCCCAGAGGCACTCGGCCCCTCTGAAATCAGGCTGACATTTGTGGCCATCTGGCCAGGAGCAGATGTGCCCCCAGGAACTGCCAGCCATGCCACATCTTTGCTTGCAGGAGAACACAGCATTTATGGTGACCCCCAAACCAGGGCTGGTGGGAAAGGAGTCTCTTCCCATGTACATGTTCACTCCTACCCTGTCATCTCCCAAGACAGTCATGCAAGAGTCATGACCAAGTAAAATGCTGTTAAAAAGACTGCAGGAGATAGCACGGCTCTACATTATAAAAGGGAGAAGAGGGCAGATAGTTAAAAACTACAGGGCATTAATATATACTAAGCTAGAGAACATAATGCTGAAATCCTTGGACAGCTGATGGACCAAGTCCATTGCACATGAATGGCAGCACGTCCCAGACTGCACCCAGCTGGCGGGTGGAAGAGCTCGAACCTGGCTCCCTAGCCAGTGGCATGTGCATACGTATCCTTGGTCAGAGAGGTTCCGGCTGGGTTCCGGCTGGCTTGGTGGAAGCAGCAGTGCAGAGTGGTTGGTTCACCTCCTACAGCTCCTCAAAGAAGGCCACACGGGACTTGGTGCTCTGCAAGGTGAGCTGCAAGAGAGAAGAGAGGGAGGCTGAGGAAAGGGTCTGACCTGCATCCCTCCACCATGCAAGGTTAACTTGGCATGTGCACAGACCAGGTGAGTTTGGCATAATGGGTCTGATCCACAGAAGGACTGAACACCTGGAACAGCAAGTCCCCTGGGTATCACCAGCACACAGGATCCCCCCAGATCAGGCCTTGCTTCAGGAAAGTAGATCAAGTCTCAAGGAACCCTAAGTGGGGAGAGTAATTATGTAAGGAGGAGCCATCTTCCATAGGCCTGAGGGAAAGCTGAATTTCTTGGCAGCCCAATGGAAAGCAGCAGCAGCTGTATTTAATGCAAGTCTCTTCATTCAGCATCCCAGGTAACTAGCAAGGGTGAGCAGAACCCAAAGCAAGAAAAGGCCCAACCGATTAGAGGAAGGAGAGGCTAGAGGACCCCAACATCGAAAGATTACAGGTACAACACAACAAGGATAAAGGTGCAAGTCACGGGGTTCAATGGAGGGGAACACTGAGCACAAAACCCCAGACAATGCCCACCCTTCCAGTCCCTGGATCCAGTGGATTCTGCCAGGATGCATGACTGGACAAAAGACAAGATAAGGACCTCACAATCACAGAGTACCATCCCTCAGCCCTGGGGTTCTGCACTCTCTCTAGCCATAGCACAGAATATGAGCAGCAAGCTTTACTCTGCCCCACATACATCCCTCCCCCTGCCATGAAGGGATCGCTTCCTAGGACAGCACGTGGGGCTTGACCTATAACCTATCTTTAGGTCAGGCTGTAACTGCAACCTCAGCTACTGTGACGCAAGCTCCCGTCTGTCAGTACATGGCCTGACACCCATCAGCTCTTGTTTTCAAGGAGGATTCTAGGGAGTTGTTGCTTGGCAGGCAGGATGGAGTCTACAAGGCCAGGCAGAGGGGAGCTCTAGCATCAGGCTAGCACTCTTCCAAGACCATCTAATTTGACACCTCTTTGAAGGCTGCAGGATTTCATCATCACACTACCTTAAAGGAAAGGGAGTCACCCCATGGAGAAAGTTATTATACAGGAAAGTCTGGATGAATATGGAGAGAACGCTTGAAAGGTAGGGGAGATGAAACACATTTGGTTTGAGGCTGATGGAATTCACAGACAGCTCTGGCACCTTTCCCTGCGTAAACCTGATTTGCACTGGCTACAGAACTGAGCAGGCACTGCTGGAGATGAAATGAAGCCACAAGTCACTGTGTACCCCCCCTCAATGGGGCCAGTAATAGCAGTTCAGCTCTGCCCCCCACAGTCTGCGGCCTGGATGCTAGTTGCACACACATACTTGCAGGCAGGCAGCTCCAGATAGGACACCCAGGAAAAAATTTCAAGCCTTCCCTTTTCCTCTGAATACTGCCTTAGGGAGTGAAAACACATGGCGGTTTGATCTGCTAAAGAAAACACCTCAGGGGCCGAGTTATTTCAATCGTCTCTTGAAACTCTGCAGGATCTCGACTAGAAGAGGCTTCTGGGTAACACACTCAACAGTCCTTTGAAATCAGGCATTTTTGTTTTGGGGATCTGCTGGTATAAGGAGGTTGTTTTCAGTCAGGCCTACAACTCAGAATTGCAGGGCTAGGCTGTTTATCACTGCTCTTCCTCTGTGTGGGGGAAGCGATGCAACTGGATTCTCTCTCCCAGATGCTGGCTGGTGACATTTTTAAGAGCGTCTTCCCCAGCAGACTACCACTCTGAGCTGTGGGCTGATGGTGGAACACCCACTCTGCTGTGCCGTGCAAGCAAGTCCCCTACGCTCTGCTCAGAGAATACCCCAAACTAGCCTCTTCCTGGGCACCACTGACCATAAAAAACAGGAGAATGGTGGCATAGGAAGCATATTTAAACGAAGGTCTTCTAGCTCCATACCTCAGAAATGGAGTCCATCAACCATAGGACCTATTCATTCTTATCCACATTACAGTAATTCCTGCTACATCCTCCAGTTTGGAGCCTTATAGCTGGTGGGTTAAAGATCTTTCCACATCAACCTGCTTCACAAGAGACAGAGGGGGAAATACTCAGATTGAAGCTGCTACAGTGAGACCAAACATTCATGCTGACATTCCTTCCCCCTCATTAGCATGTGACCTCCCCCCACTGCTCAACCCCAGAGAAGACTTCCATGTGCTCCAGGGATTTGCTGTGGAACTTGGCAAGTCTATGACAGGGGTTTCAGACCAGGGGTACCTGGGATGGCCTCAGGGGGTATCCAGCAGTGGGGGCTGGCCTCCACTTCCACTGCCGGCACACTCGCTGATCGGCTATGGGCCCCCCCCACCCCTCCCTGGGCTCATCTGGCCACCAGGGGACTCCTGCCATCTCAACCAGCCACCAAGGGTACAATGGGCAGGACGGAAGGGCACTGGGAACAATCGCTTGGCAGGCCTGGATCACTGTGGGCTGCCCTGAGCAAGCAGCACCTCAGGAACTGACTCAAAAAGGTTGAAAACCCCTGGTCTATGAGGGCGGCACAAATTCAGCAGATTTCACTGTGCTGAAGCTGAGCCCACCATCTTGCTAAAGCTTGCTTACTGCTATATCTTTGGTTCTGCAGTGGGGGCATTAGCTGGATGATTGACATTGTTGTCTACTGCGTTGCCCAGAAGAGGCAGGTAGCGTCCTGATCTCCTCAACTGACAAACTGCAGGACAAGCAAAGCCCAGAGCCACTGCTCAAGTTCCTTGTAAAAGGCATCTGTGCTGGCCATTGTCCCGGTGTTGATCCCTGATGTCTGGCAGCAGAAATGTCTGGAAATCAGGTGAAACAATATAGGGAAATTATAGAGATGCCTGGTTTAGCCCCGGGAGCAGGAAAAGTCATAACTGGAGTCTGGTCAGGGATGTCAGCATGGAGGGAAGCAGGCTGGCCAGTATCAGCATGCTACCAGCAGCTTTAAGACTAGCTGTGTGGATTGTAGACCCTACACCTTGCATAGTATTAAAGACCTCTTTGGAGACACCCTCCCACTTTGGGGCATAACAAGGAAACCAGACTCAGAGATTCCTCATGGGTTTGTTGCCATGCTAGGCTGGTTCAGAGGGCTTTCCAGTCCCTCCCTTCCCAAGGAAACCATGGCAGGGGATCTCAACAAGCGGCAGGGGGGCAGAGAGGAGCAGCTTTGACAAATCTAGTGGAACTTAGATGCATTCTGTTTCTGACACCTCTTTCATATGCAGCAAAGGATGCTGCATAGCAACCAATTAAATCAATGTAATTAATGCAATTACACTACTGCAGAATTTAGGCTTATTGCATTGTGAAGTATATGGGGACCCTACCCATGGATCTTATCCCACTAACACTGAAACCAATGGCAGCGTTGACACTGGCCAATCAGGCACCAGGTGATGTCCTATCAACCTACAAGGCTGTGGACAGCTTTTAAGTATGGCACACTGAGTCACATCCCACAGCCCTGTCCTTGGCTTTCAGTGAGAGACTGTCCCATGGCATGCTACAGTGGGAATGAGCTATTAAAAATTAGCCAGAGCTGTGCTCCCCAACCTGCCTCTCTTTCAAGGGGAACTTTGGCTCTGTCTGCCTTTCTGCTGGAAACCTGATGGGAAAATTCCAGCAGGAGTAAAACAGGAGGGGAAAGACTGGCAGGAAGCCCTGCTGCAAGTGCTCCCAGTAGGAGGTCTATGGGGAACCCAGGCAAATCGATTCATCGCGTCACTGCAAAACCTGGGTGCTGTCCAGGTTAAACTCCTCACTGTGGCTGTTATAGTTAACAGTTATATCCTTCAGAGTAATGATCTGCCCATCCTTAGGAAGGAGTTCAGTACCCCTTTCCTACCCCACACAACGGGTGTGCAGACAGGAATGGTCAGCACCTATGCCCCATCTCTAACATACAGAGCTGTGGCTTGATTTTCAGGGGGGCGGAGCTCTCCTGCTGAAGCTCTGAGTCCAGCACCTCTGGAAAAGCAGGCCACTGGGAACTCCCTATGGCTGTACGCCTTACAGCAGGCAGGCCTCTGTCATACTGCCTGTCATCATCCTTAGCATACCTCTCATCTCCTAGGGCCTGGCAGCTGCTTGCTTGCGTTTAAGGTCAGATCTAGCAAGAAGCTAAGCATCCTTGACTCTTCTGGAGGCAACAGAAGCTGAGGACATGAGATACAGGTCTGAGAGCATCTTCCTTTTTCAAGACTGCATCCTCAGTGCTCTGAAGGGGATAGAATATGTCCACTCCCTGCCTGGGAAGCAGAAGCTCATTCAGTGGAGCTACATAGGGTATTTTAAACAATACTGTCCCAGCAAGAACCACAACTCCATTTTCTTATGAAATGAGGCACTTGGGAGGAAGGCAAAAGCAACAGTGCTGGCCCCACAAGGGAGTCATAGTATTTAAATATAGTAAGAGAAATGAGTGTCCAGGGATAATTTCTGCCTTCTAAACAGTTGCTGAATCAGTAAATGTGATGGGGAGGGAGCAGAACAGCTGAGGCAGGGAGCACATCAAACCTCCTGGCTAATTGAGAACATTTCATTTCAGATGGATTAAGCCATGTGCCACCAGTTGAGGGGCTGATGTTTTGCTGAAACAGGAATCCTAGAATCCCTTCACAATAAGTTATAAGCTCCACAATTCAGGCTGTCAAGCTTTCCACTCCTCCTCCTCCCACCTGCTCCCATGTCCTTTACTTAATAATTTCTCACAGTTCTATTTTGCTCTGAAAACATGTATTGCAGAAGAAATTTCTGCAGGGGCTTAATGCCTTCTCTTGGAACACTTCCAAGCAGGGCCATGGCCAGGGCTTGCTCAACTGGCAACAGGCAATTACTCCTCTCCGAGGTATCAGACAGGTCCTTGGTTGAGACCTGCCTCCAGGTTCAATCCCAGATGCATGCAAGAGAAGGAAGCAAAATGCTTTTCCCTCATCGAATACAAGTCTCTGGGCCCAACCCAAGATGCGTGCAGGACCAAATGTTACAATTCACATTGCATGAAGCTGGAAGAGGCAGAAACATCTCGTCTAAAAAACAATTATCAAGATTCAGCTGGAATTAACCCTCTTGCAATCCCTGGGCATAATTAACCCTTTTTTAATTGCTGAATAAGAGCAACAGAGTGAAACAGGAGGGCACCAAAATTCAGGGCAAACTCAGTCCTGGCTTTCCCAGTAGAAACCATGGTCTGCTACAAAGGGCAACTGGCAAATACTTGCCTGCTTATAAGGCCAGAGGGCTCGGCCTGGGAAAACAAAGACAAACCCCAAGGCCAGTTTCAGCTTGCCAGGCTCTTCCTTCCTTCTGGTTGCAACTCCTGTGAGGGCCTCACTGTGCCATAATACTCCATTTGTACCAACAGAGAGAGAGAGTAGGGGAAGGGAACTGGCCGACTCTCCTCCCCCAAAACGTTCCCATGGTGCCAGGGAGCACCTTGCCTCAGCATAGTACAACTGCTGCATTCAGGGACCCACTCTGCTCCCTCCTGCTTCCTCCAATGGAATCACTGATTTGGCCCACCCCACTTTTATTCACTCTAGTATAAAACCTCCTGGCAGTGAGGGAATGGGGAAGAGGGGGTCATCAAATCAGGAGGAGGACACAGGGAAATGGTTACAGAAGGACACTCTCCACTGGGATGCCAACGAGAGGTACTGGTACCAAGAGGTCCCGTGTGTGGAGTCCACATGAACTTCTTATGTTGGCAGATGTAATTCCAAGCGTCAAGGAGAGAAGCCTCTCCCCTTCCTCCTTCCATGGCCTGCTGAAGCAGACTGTAGTCTTTGGTCACTCCCTTCAGCTCAGCTGTGACAATAAAATGCACAACTGCCTCTGAGCAGCTGGTTCTGACCAAGTAGGCAATATTTAACTTTAGTGCTGCAATTCACACCTTCCACTATTAGGATAGTCTCTTGTGTAGCATAGACAAGAGCAGAAGCAGCCTGGAAGAGGAATGCTCAGGACCATCATTCCCCATATCCCTTGGTTTTGACTGGCCCCCATGTCATTAAAAAGAAACAGTGGAAGCTTGCTGGCTCTGAGAAATGACACTGAATGACAAACTACAGACTCAGTTCAGATACTACAGTTCAGAGTGACTCAGGGAAGGAAGAGGTGCATTTCCTTGGTTTCAAAGGAGATTGTCATATTTTGACTCAGCTGTCTACTGCTATTAATACCTTCTAATGCATGTAGTCTTTTCCATGAATTCTCTTCCCATCTAGTTTCTAGTACATTTTAAACCAACACAGTCATTCACATTTACTTCTTTGTTCATGCACCAGCAGCTGTGCCAGAGCTGAACAACTCTGATTAAATGCTATTGCAAAGGCAAGAGGCGGAGGGAGCACATAAGCACAGCAATGAAGGGATCCAGCATAGACACAAGGAGAAAGAAGAGACCTGGTTCAGGACCTTTCACAGGTTACGAGCTGCTCTGCATTGCTCCCTCCATGTACAACAAAGGCATGAGAACAGGAAGCGGCTTACCCAAGTTCATGGGGTGAGTTCGAGAGAGAGAGAGCTGGGAACAAAATGCAGGTGGGCCTGGTCACCATGTTGAGTAGGTCAGTTATGGTGAATTCTGGCATAATGGCTACAACCCACTGAGCCCACGCAAAGGAGATTACTCAGCAAGGAGGGCCACAGTCTCCTCTCTGATGCCAGCAGCACTACAGACTCCAACAAAAGGTTACCCTGTCTAACAAGAGGAGAAACTGGCCATAAAACTCTGGACTGTATTGTTAGCTGTAACAGCAGGATACCAAAGATCATTGTTTGAGTGCCCTGTCTACAACATGATTTCTGAGAAAGCCATAAACCCTGCCCCCTTATGCACAATTCCATGAAAGAAACCCCCTTCCCAGTTTATGGTCATACCCAGAAGGATCAATAAGCCTTTAAATATCAGCCTCACTGATTTCCTAGAGAGCGTCACACAAAGCAGGGGAGCAATTCTGGGCAGGATGGCTTCACTGCCCTGGCAGTGAAAACTTGGGCTGTTAGAGAAGGCTCCAGCCACAATTCCATGCTAGAAAGCTACACTGCAGCATAAGGTCACACTGCCCCACCACTCAGGGAACAAGGACAACTCCTGACAGTCATCACCATAACCTCACAGAACTGTAAGTTGCTTCCAACTAGGCACTGGGGCCGATCTGCATCTCTCAGCCAGTTGCCTTCTCACATCCGATTAAAATCAGGCACCTGAACAGCACAGGAAAAATTGAGTTTGCTCTCGACTGAGCAGATTGCTCCTTTCTGTCACCGATGCTCCAGTACTCCTGGAAGGGGAAAAAATGTATATTGTATTTTCTCACATATAAAATTCACACCTTTATACCCCAAAACCAGCTGGGGAAAAAACTGGTGTGTGCATTATATGCAAGGAAAAGAGCTCCCCACAGATACAGAAATTTGCTGAGGCGAGGAGGGGAGGTGAAGCACTGGCAGCAATAATTCCTGTACCTCTGGGAACCATGGCAATTAATGCTGCCACTGCTCCCTCTCTGCCCCTACCCTGCACCATATTTCTGGGCCCATGGGGAGCCCCTCTCACCAAAACATGTGCCAGATCAGGCAACCGCACAGGGCTGGTCTTCAGCCAGTGTGCTGGGTCCAGCCCCACATGCTGGCTGTGGGGCGTGCAGTCTCAGATTTGGCACAACCAGACCCTGCACATGGCTTGAGAGCCAGTGCAGGGTCCTGGATTCACCACATAGCCCCAGCATCAGCATCCCAGCACTGGGGTTGCATGGCAAGGCCCAATCCTGCACAGTGGCACCACAGGATCAGGCCCTAGCATATGGCCCTCCCCACAACACACCACCAGAAGCAGGCAGCCCTCAGTTCCACCACAATCCCCCAACCTTAGTTACTTACCTGTACCTGCAAGGTAAGCCTTTTTTTTTTTTCCCCCCGCCCCCTTCTCAGGGTTTCAAAAAATAGGGTGTGTACTATATACATTGGTGTGCTACATGCAAAAAAATATATAGTATTTAAGAGCCTGTAAATATATTTATTATTTCTTTTCCACAGTAGAGAAATTCCAGACAGTCTGGGCTTTGGCTGGCCTCCCTCCCCCCCCCCTTCCAGCATTGACAAGAAATGCTCAGGTGACTCTGCTTGTGGAAGCTCTAATCCTGGCCTGCAGTTTGCTGATCAACATACCTATTGCTTTTGACAGTGACTGCGCTGCAGGGCTGCTCAGAGAGAGCTGTGCGCTTATTCCGATGTTACACATAGGGACTGCATCCAAACTGTGCGTGCTATGACAAACCCCGACACATCCACTCAAGTAAAAAGAAAGTCCAGGCTACTGAAGGCTCTTCCCAGCTTCAGCACAGAGGAAACAAGACTCATGGCACTCTGACTCATCTTGCTGCATGTTGCTGAGTGGCCTGAGGTATTATGGAAGTGGGCTCCTGTGAACCAAGCTATCTTACCTTATTTCTGCTGCAAAAGGGACTGGCTCCAGGCAACTTTTCTCAGGGAAATCCCACCCCTCCTTCTGGAAACCGACTTCACTCTTTCCTTCCCTGCACCATGACTACATTCAAGTGAGCGACTAGCTGTAGGGGGTGTTACAGTGCTCAGACGCCGTTGCCTGCAAGGGGAAGCTGGGACCAGAAGAGCAGAGATTTGCTACTGGTTTTACAGTGCTCCCTATAGCAACTCTCAGCAGGTATCCAGAGCTAGGAACTCCCCCCCAGCCCTTCCCTCCACAGCTTCTAGGTGGCAGGAAATGAACTGTAAGCTGCCCCCATTCCCCCTATCACTACCCCAAGTCTGGAAAGCCTGGTACTGAACAGCTACAAGCTCTCCTTAAAGCATTCCTTACCTCAATTTCATTTTCCCAGTGATACAAGAATAAATAACTATATATGTAATGTAAGGCTGTGCAGGCAAAGCTGAGTGATTAAGAGCAAGATACATTTTCGTCAGTGCAGAGAGAAAATTGATTTACAAGGCAGTATTATGATAATCTCCTTTCTGCAGCAAGGAGGGTGGGATGGACTCCACAATGTACTACCAGAACCATCAAAGGAAATTTAGAGGGAGAGAGGGGGCAATTAAGCAGTTAGAGCTAAAATGAATCTAGATCTAGAAACGGGAACAGAGTTTCATTCCCTGTGCCCCTCTACTGCAGCTTCTCAGAGCTTCTGCCTTTACCCGAGGAGTCCAGGCGTTATTTCATTTTAAAGCAAACAGTAAGTCCTTCCCACCCAAACCCATTTTACAGCAGCTAAGCCAACAGTGCCAGGGAAAGGACTTCTGCTAGCACAGCAAAAATTGCATGCAATTGAAACGAGACCACCAAATCCAGGCATACTCCCTCCCTGATAATAATGAAAGATTAAGTGTGGCGGGTGGATAGAGAAGGGTATAAAAATCATACTAATCAGTGTCCGGGAGCCCGTTTCTAGAAAAATGATGCTACAAAACTACCAGAGGAAAAAAATGAATCGATTCCTTAACTCACAAGATAAAAATGCCCCTTTCAAGTAGGGGTAAAAAGAGGGAACAGGGGAGGTTTCTGATTGATGGGATGATCAGATTAACACCTAGATTTTTTTTTTTAAATAGCAATTTCCTTACCTACGCTACAGAAGTGCCACTTCAGATGACTACAAAAGAGTTTTAAAATTCTAATTTCCCCATCATTCCCTGTTTATGCTGCAGGACTGCCAGCCTCAAGGAGAGAGTGACCTAAGCCCCTCAAGAGAGGCAAGCATTCCTCCTCCCCCCTTTCCAACTTGGGTATATTTTCAGGCTGCTGGTAGAAAGATCTACATTCCCCATTAACTCATAAATTCAAAGTGTTGTGTACAACAAACTTCTGTGAATAGTCTCTCCTGCTGCTGACATGTCTCTCCAGCTCTTCTCCACTTATTACTAACTAGAGTGTTTAATTCCATCCTTGCCTCCCTATAGTTAAAAAAATGCTTCTGAAGATTTTTTGGTCCCCTCCTTGCCCTTTTCCTGCCATTTGCTATTTCCCTTGGTCAGCACCTTTCTCACTCCCACATCAGTTGGTTTCTCGGGCATACAGGCCAGAACACAGATTTTCCTCATCCTCCAAACAGTAATGAGCATAACAGTGATGAGCATGTTGGAAGGGAAGAGACAGCATTTAGTTTGCACTTTCCAAACATTGGTAAAAGAAAAATCCAGATATCTCCTTGTTTCATTTTGCTCAGTGATAGGAAGAAGCAGCTGGTCATTTTCCTTTGGGTGCCTATTTAGCTTCATGTTCTGGCTCAGGAGATGTCTAGAAGACAGTGGTAAAGAAACTAGTGCCTTTGCCTAAATATGCACTCCCAACAAGTGGAATCCACAATAAGAAATAAATCTAATATGGCTCTGCCTCAAGGTCTCATATATACACTGGTCTCATATATACACTGCACAGGCATGATTTTCAGAGGTACTGAGGATCTACTCCTCCCTTCAGTTACTGAGTGTAATTGTAGGTATTCAGCACCTCAAAATCTGAATCCCCAGCTGTCCTGTACTGCTGCTGCCTCAAACCATAACAGTGGAGCAGAATTAAAATTTCAGGATGTGCATTCCCACACTGCATACCCTGTCCCCACATGTACACCCCCCACCCACAAAATACCCTACACACACCCTCACACCTACACCCCCTCAACTCCCACCATACACATACATCCTCCAACCACTCCCCACACTCCCCCACATACACAGTAAGACTTTATTTTTGAGCTATTATGTGATCACCTCTATATACACTATGCAAACAAATAATGAGAAAAATATTTTTTGAAGTAACAATAAAATGTTATAGAAGATGTTTGACTTCTAGTATACAATTTGGTTTTTTTCTGATTCCAAGATGGCAACCCACCCACCTATACACACACACCAGAAGTACTACCAGAGGCAAGGGGAGGGACATCCAGTGGCAAAGGTCAGAGGTTATGGGAGAGATGTCTGGTCCTAAGAAGGTGACCAGGGGCTGGGGCATCTGTCAAGGGGTGAGGCTACCCTTGCAGCCCTAGACAGCTCACCAAAACTCATTAAGCAGCCCTCCAGCCAAAATAATTGTGCACCCCTACAGTAAACCATCCAAGGTAGAACTACATTTTCTCTGCCCTATCAGTTGTCACGGAAATGGTAGACCAAAGAAGGAATAAAGTTATGCTCCAGTTGCATTCTCCTCATTTTGTGGCATGTATCACCCTGCTAAGGGATGTGCTTGTAGTGCCATGTGATAAATACAGTACATTGCTCTGTGTGACCTCATTGTTAACATACACATTTAGCAGCATTCAGGGAGAGCAGAAGAGAGAGAAACACAAATGCTCAACTCCAAAGTAAGCCTGCCTTGCTCATTCCATTATTCAGTATCTAGCCAGCTTCCAGAGGTTTAACCTTGATAGAAAAGAGGTCATACTCGCCCAGCGCGGCAGGGGGTTACAACTCCCAGTCAAAAGAGAGACGTCAAAGCCAGCCTATTGTTGGTAGATGGAGTTTGAAGTGGACCACCAAAATATCAGTGGTATGCAAGAAAATACTACATTCAAGGGCTCTGTAAGATCTTAATATCTTGACTTCCACATTTCAAGGCATCTTTGTTTTGCACAAGGAAAAGAATCATCCAATGATTGCACTGATACAATGCAACTACTGCATGCAGGATCAGCAACAGCTTATACAAAGCCATGGGTGGATCCAAAATTTTGAAAAGTGGGGTGCACATGGTGAGGTTCATCATCATATATAACAGTACACATTTTTAAAATAAACTAGAAGCTTGGGGTCTAGGGCTGTATTAGCAAAAACAAATATAACTTCATTGGAAGGCGTTAAAAAACGATCTTCAGGGCTGTGAAATAGAAACTTCATTACCAGGAGCAGCTAACACAGCAGAAATGCAGAACAAAGGACAACTTGACTGGTGGAACATCAAAACCATTAAAAAGACGACAGGGTCATTAACACCAATGGAATAAAGAGTTTAGAAGGGACCCAGTAGATTATAACAAGCCATTAACTAACTCCCTTGGCACTGTCTGACTTGATACTACTGCCACTGCCAGACAGTTCGTTTTAAACTTTGGATGGACCAGGAATCAAAGAAGGGTGCAAGTGCACCAGTGCACCCATCCTGGATCCACCTCTGCATACAGCCATGGACATTGGGAGTCATTTTACTGAATGCAGGAATGCTGGTGCAGCCTCAAGGAGCTCTGTGATCTGAACAGAGCATCACGGGGTCTCTAAGCTACACCTGAAGGTTCTCAAAGAATGCACCTCAACCCAACATTTCCCATGACTTACTGAATAGCAATTCCCTGGCCAATGACAACAATGGGACCTGCATGATTGACCATCCTAGCACGGAGGGACTACTCATTTAAAGAGCACCAAAGCACAGTCTAAAAGCCAAATCTACTGGCTTTGGGCACAGATACAGTGCCTCACTCCTAAGTTTTGGTACTTCAAAAGGAATAATAATTATGGGAATAGGTGAAATCCATGCAAGAGAGAAAGGATCAGGTATAAAAAAAATGCTTCCAATAAATTTTGTTGCCTCCTATTCAGCTATAAGCAGACTTGCTACCTGCCCGATGAGAGGCCCCTCATCGCCAGCAAAAGGAAGGAGATAGAAACTCTCTTGATTTTTGTATTTGAAGACAGTCTAAGCAGCAAACCTTCCTGAAGTGGAGCCAGCTGGAGTTAGCAGAGCCAGCACACATTGGAGAGAGCAAGCTTTATGGAAAGGAAATCAGTTTCCAGATGAGGTGCTTGTACTGTGCCCACAGAGCTCATAAAAAGGGATTAGCATGTTAACCACATAATTAAACATGAAAAACTTAGCAGGCATCTTCAAAGGCAGGCAACAAAACCCAGAGGTCACACAAACAGCACTTACTGTGCATCTGGTTTAATTATGGGGGGCTCCTTCCAGATACAGGATTTCTTACAGTTGATGGATTATTCCCTTCACAAATTGTCAGCGCTTCATTTCATCTCAGTTGTGTTGTGCCCACAAATGGCTTTTGCCCAAAGTAAAGATGACACTGAGATTCTTAAAATAACCACAGATTAAAGATGGGACAGCAGGCTCTGACAACATAAATGCTCATCTCATCCCAGCTGAGCAGTTGATCCAAACCTTCCAAAGGTTGATAAAAACTGGATCAAGTGCTTCAGTGCAGATCTCCCCATTTTAGTTTCATTTTTGGCCTTTTTGCCCTTCCTGCAAGGAAATACCAAAAATTCAAGAACAGCTCGAGGCACTTTGTAACTCAGTAGGGAGCAATAAGTAATGGATCTTTTATGCAAAATCCTGGCCAGCTCTGCAGACCCATGAGATCTGGATCATCCAAATAAGAATCCAAAGCTACCCATGACCACAGCAGGCTGCTAAGCCAGTAAATACTCAATGGCTAGCCCCACACACATTATACATCATTCCTATGGCAAACTTTAGCTGTGTAGAATGATTGTCACAAATCAGCCTGCAAATGCAAGTCACATCCATATGGTAGGCGCTGTAGATTAGTTCAATAGGAGAAACAAGTAGTGCTCTTGGCTACCCTGACTGCTGCCAGCTGTCACACAGGGCAAACATTTGATTCAGGCAGATCCTACTGTGGCATAGATACTAAGAGAGTAAAAGATGAGTGGCGAGCAGAGATAAGTGACTTGGGACTAAATGTTCCAAAGTGTGATATCCAGGGCAACTGCCCCATCCAGATTTTTAGTAGGAGAAACAGAAAATATTCAACGGAAAATAAAACTGGCAACATCAGATTCTGGACAACAAATTCTTGGATCTCATCATCCATAGACCTCAGAAGGCTTTGCCACAAGGTAAGTAACATTACCTTAATTTTACAAAAGGGGGAAGGAAAGGCACATAGGAGTAACTTGCTCAAGTTTGAAGACAGAGCTAGCAAAAACCCAGGCCTCTTGATTCCCAACCTAAGGACATCTGTGCTTGAACCAGCCACATCCCAATAAAATGAGTCTTCCTGGTTTTGAACTAAGACTTTTAGGTGTGTTTAAGGTGCATGATACCTATCATGTTACACAGAACTTCATTTCAAAATGACTTTGGTTTTCCACTTGCATCTAAGAGGCTCCTAGCATGACACAGTAACACAACTTCTTCTTCCAATGGTATGTTCAGGATTTGCTGTAGCCCTCTGCTGTATGAGATCAGGGGCCATTGACCACAGCCATAGAGAAAACAAAGAGATACTACTCTTGAAGCTGTGCAAGGTATAAAAATGAACTTCAGAAAAAAGGCACATGAAACTCTCACTTGCACACATGCCAGCTACAAACTGAGGCCAATGCGAGAATCTAAATCTTTACAGGAAAGCACATCTTTGTAGGCAACAGATATGGTGTTAAGAGAGCAAAAAGCACTAGAGCGCTCAGG
>NW_005841868.1:3516880-3523125 GCF_000455745.1 Alligator sinensis | reverse complement strand
AAAGAGCACAGCAGCAAAGGGATCAAAGACCGAAAAGAGAATTCTGACAGGTGCCAGCATTAGTTGATACTCCAAACACCACATTATGCTCCTATCAATAGCAATGGTGTGTGCACCTGGGACAGAGCAGATTTTGGACCCTAAAGACTACAACAATTAAAAAAAGATTTGCCGTCTCACTGTCCAAACTTTTACACTGGCCATGCTGGCCTGTGTAATACTAACCTTGAAATCTAGGTCAGGGGTAGGCAACATTTTTGGCCGGAGTACACGAAAAACTACAATGTCTACCTTGTAAGGTGCTGGAGTGCCAGCATGCCAGAAAAATAAAACCAGGGCAGGGGGTACATAGCAGGATACACTGCATCTTAATATAGTTAATAATCATAAATGTTGCTTTTTTGGGGGAGGGTTTTTGTTTTTTTACAGTAAATACCAGGTTTTCTAAAAATTCTAAATCTGGTGTCAATAAATAAAACTTCATATACTACCTTTGTTCCCGTGTATTCTTTTTTTGTTAAGCATGTTGTGATAAGAGGGGGGGGCGGGATAAAAGAGAAAGAAAGGAGAGAAAAAGAAGAAATAGGAGAGAGAAAAAGAGGGGAGAAAAAAGGAGATGAGAAAGGAGAGAAGAAAGAAAAAGAGGAGAGAAGAGAGAGGGAAAGAAAGAAAAAGAAAGAAGAGAAAAAAGGAGAGGAGCAAGAGGGAAAGAAAAAAGAGATAGAAAAACAGAAACAAGACAGGAGAGAGAGAAGAGAAGAAAGAAAAGGAGAGAAAGAAAGAAAGAGAAAAGGAAAAAAAGAACGAGGGTGTGTCCCTTGCCACCCGTCTCCCACTGCTACTAGCTGTAGCTCAGGCCTGCTGGTCCAGAGCAGTGTCCAGTGGAGGAGACAGCGACATCCAAGCAGCAGCCACCAGGGCTGGGGGACTCAGGCCTCCCTGACAGCCCCCAACTGGGAGAAGCCCAGGACCAGGGCTGGGAAGGAGGGCCCAGCCAGGGCTCAGGCAGACAGACACCCCATCCCACCCAGGCGGGGGCAGCACCAGGATGCTGAGTGCTGGGCTGAGCACTCAGGGCAGGGTCTGGGCAGTGCAGGGAGAAGCAGGTACAGAGGGAGGCACCACAGGCAGGCCAGCCTGGCTGGGCCTTTGGCAAGGTGGCAGCTGGAGGAAAAAGAGAAGGCTGGATGTGAAATGCAGGCTGCCCTGGGGTTGCTCAGACTCAAGCCGTGGTGGGCAGTCAGGCAGGGGCACCCAACAGCACCTGAAGTGGAGCCTGGCCCAACCCCCACAGCTCCATGGGGATGGGCCAGGGCCATCCTGCCCATGAGGGAATGCCTCCTGGCCCAGGCAGGACACCAGTCTCAGGGGGCTTCCGGCTCCAGGCTTCCCTGCATGCTGGGTACAGTGTGAGCAGGGCAGAGCCACCCCTGGTTCAAGGGCCCAGATGCAGGAGCTCCCCAGGCCCTAGGAACAGCCCCGTGGGCAGCCCTTGGAGCTGAGCCAGCCAGGAGCCTCCAAGCACAATGGCCCTCCACAGTGCCTGCCTGGTCCCCAGCCTTGCCCACCCACAGCTCCCCTCCAGGGCCTGGACCAGGCTGGACGCTGTAGTCTGGGGAAAGGGGGCAAGGTCAGCAGGATGAAGACAGCGTCCCTGCCTGTATTCTCCTGACTCCACCCACAGTGCCTGCTGTGGCACTGGGACTTGTGGCTGCTCCAGAGACCCAGGAGCAGCAACTTAAGAAAAGAAAATGTTTTTAAAGCAAATTTCCTCGCACACCTCTAGGCTTGCCAAGGAAAATGTCTCCACGTGCCACTAATTGGCACGTGCGCCAGGGGTTGCCTATCCCTGATCTAGGTGTTGCATAGAATTAGAGGCAATATGATCTGCTCAGCTAACACTCAAGCTTTCCCAAGGGAGGTGGCAGATGTGCCACTCTTAAAGTCATTTAAAATTAACTAGTTAATGCCCAGGGGCAGGTACTGTGGGGAATAATTTCACCCCCAGGGTCTGGACAAGGAACCAAATAAATCCTTTTCAGTTTCAATTTCCAAGATACTCCACAACTGCAGACAGCCAAGAAGCACGGGACACCTAAAACAAAGAATGCTGGTCCCTGGGTAGCAAGTACAGCAAACAATTCTATTTATGAGTTACTCTCACAGGAATAGTCTTAGCTGTGCTGCTTCATGACTGATGCTTCCTCATACTGGCTCTTTTCAATTGTGTTCTTTCTATCAGTTAGATACTTCTCTTGACCAAGCAGCAGATATGCCAATTCTGTGTGCACCTGCTACTCTACTCCAAGACAGGGGTGTGGCTTCTCAAGGCCTCAGGGCGATTTTAAAAGCACAAGTAGCAACAGCCAGAGGAAGATTAAGATTTTTAACTCATGAATTTTCATCAGATGCAAATCAAGGGGAAAGAACTTTTGCCTGTACAATGCATTAGACATCCATTTCTCTGGTTGGTTTCTCACCACATGCAGCACAGTGGTAGTGTGCATGTATGCCACATTTAAGCATCTACTCCAACACCTCATTTATGGTCCCACTTCAGCTTCCACCAAGGAGGACATTACCAGAATAAAGGGACTCTGGGCAGAAGTGAATGGACAGAAGCTGTGAACCCCACAGACAGAGGATGACACAGGGCTCTTCTGTTGTCTATGACATGCTCTCCAGATATACCAAGGGAGGGCTGGCGTGCTGCACTTCAGCCAACATGACACTAGATCTCACACTTGCAAAGTACACTGTTGGCGTGCTTCAGGTTTACAGTGCACTTTAGGGGATGCCACACTGAGAACTGGCTACAGTAGCATATTTCACAGGCAAGCTCATGCACGGGTTAGTATCACAGACGGTGATCCCACCACCACACGCAGAGTACCTTAGAATAACCTACTTTGCAGTCTCAAATGCAGATAGGTCTTCTGCCCTGGGCTTGAGGCTATACCAGTGAAATAAAGTGAACAAGAAAACAAACAAACAAACAAACAAACAAAAAATCCTCTGTAATATGAACAATGCTAAGGCATTTGTGCAATCTACATAACAGTCCCTACTGCTAGAAGTCAGCACAGTTTCCAGGGGAAGCAGAGGGTGGGTATCATTTAACCAAGGGAAAAGAGTTGAGTTAGTTTCCCTTTCAGATGCCTGGATGGTCGATCCTAATGGTAAACACTAAACCTGTTCTGGTCCCAAGGGCACAGGGGTGGTCTGAAAGCTTATTTTCATTTGTCTTGCTAATAGAGTACTTAAAAAAAAAAAAAAAAAAAACAAAGCCTTCTATCCACCAGCTGAGATGCAGGAGCTATGCTGTCACGGCCCCTTCAGAAGAGATTTCAGAAGTGAAGTGGAAAAGACCCAAGATTCAGGTAATGAACAAAGGGGCAACCCAGACAGCCCTGATTACAATGATGATTCACTGGCAGACATCTAAATGACGGCCTAGCCACCTTTGAGTGAGACAAATGGGACAATCAACTCTCTGCCTCTGCCAGCAGCTTTGGAGATTTATTTACAAAGGTAAAATTTGCCATTTTCCATTTGAAAAAGGGGACTCACCAGCAGTGCAGGCTTCAAAGAACTTCAACAAAATATAATGCAGCCAGAAAGGTTTTCTGGCTTGCTAGATACAGGAACCCAAACAGCTTAAGGCTGGTACAGGAAAAGTGGAAAGTGAAACCGACTAAGTTGATTTTACTGTCCCAATTCAATGAGATACAAAAAGTAAAATAAACTGCCAGTGGTGAAAATCACAGTAAATGAAAACTCTAAAGTGCCTTCATTTCCAATACTCTTGGGGTGAGGATTAGAAATGCAAGCAAGGATTTAGTTTTAATTTGTTTAATTTAATTCTATTTATTTTTATCATCAATGATATCCCTTTATATAATAGCCCCTGCAACACATCTTCTGACTTCCAAGCTTTCAGAGGCAAAGAGACTATAAGAAAGGCAGGCTCAAAAGCTCCTTCACATGCTTGAATGTCCAATTATGTATCTTTTCACTGACCGATCCCTTATTAAAAATGTGTCTAGTTGCAAGGACTGAGTATTGGAGCAATGAAAAAAAAAAAAGAACAGTTAAAAAACAAAAAGATCAATTTTATCAGAGCCTTTCACAATTACTGTCTTCCTAATACATAATGTCACATTAAATCCTTTGGCTGATGCTCATTCAGAAAGCGTTACTACACACAGGGGGCTCTTGGACCCAGGTGACAATTTGAAAGAAGGAAAAATGAGCAAACCTTTTATACCATGTGTACAAAAGATCTGACTACTTAAAACATTGCAAAGCTTAAGATCAACCTATTTGAGGAAGCCACCTATCCCTGTATGCCTTGCAATGATAAGTTAGGAAGGATTAAAGAGCCAAAGACAATCCTTCTCCACCTTGCACACCCAATTCAGGAATGCTCTTCCATTTGCTATGCACCAAAGCTCAAGACTTAATTTGTTTATCACAGGGGTGCTATTTAATTGGGATATGCCTCTTTATTGTTATTGTTCACTGCTGTGATTCCTTCCACACCTGGAGTTATTTGGGCAGGACGCCCTGTATAATTATCTCTCTATATTGTTTTGATTAAGACTTAAGGAAGCCTTCAAGCCTTAGCAGTATGTCGTCTCTTTTCATAGCATGGAAGAGACTGGATTCGATTGCTACGAATTTAAAATGGAACTTGCTGGTAAAGCTGGCAGATATGGACAGACCCCATGGTTCTTTCTGGCTCTCTGAGCTGCAAGGCTAAAAGACACACAGCCTGAAACTGCCTAATGCTACAGCAAATGGTTTTCTTGACTGCTTAGTTCCAAGCCAGGATTTAGGAAGGAAGCCTGCATCTCATTTTTATGAAGACACATTGAGCAAAGCTGAAGCCCTGTTTTTCTTAAAATGACTCAGTGAGCTGAGGCTAGAGCTGGGGAACTCGGGTACCTTTTTAATGGTGTTGTGCTTGCTGTTGCCTCGGTCGGCATTCTCACTGTGCAATATATCCAAAGCTGTCTCTCTCTCCTTTAGCTTCAGTGCCTCAATTTCTGTCTTCAGCTCATTCAGCTGCTCCTGCAGATGCTTGCTCTTCTCCATGTACTCCACCCTGTCACACACAAAACAGCCTCGTGGTAAACATTTGTGCATCTGCACAAGGTTTGTGGTAAAGACAGCCAATAAGGAACTTCTAAGATAGGTCAGGATTTCATCATTTACAGAGCATAAAATGGGTAACACTTGCATGCCTTCTAGAATGAACACCACTGAGCAACAGTTTGTTCACTATTAAAAATAAGAGCCAGGTATCCAATCCAAGAGCAAGATCATAAGTCACATAGGTATGAGAGAAAGCCAACTCAGCATTTCCAGAAGATATAACCCTTCCCATTTCCATTAGGAGGTGCACTATGACACAGGATAAGGGTGACTAATGAATTTGAGTATCCTCAAATTGAGACATCCAATCTGACGCATCTTAAAGGATCCCTGATTTTAAATGATAGGGAGTCAGCATGGCCTTAAAACTGGGTCCCTTTAGAAGTGTCAAGTTCCCCCAAAATTAAGGCACCAAGAATTAGTCACTCTTGAAACTTAGTTTTAACTACTTTTCATTGTAGAGTACCTACTCCATGTTCACAACAAATCAGCCACTACTCTTGTAATTGAGTACTAAGATCCAAGCAATGACACTAAAACATCTTGGGCTGCATTGCCGTGTGAGGCAAATGCATCCCAGTACCCAAAGACCATGCACATTCCTGCAGTTTACTGGACCCTAGAAGTTGCATTAAAACCCCAGGAAGTTTGCAGTTGGCTTACGCCCACAGCAAATGAGAACACATCCCTTCTGTTTTTTGGTGCAATTGATTATTTTCATTAGGCAGATTAAGGTCAAACTGGTTCTGAATCCTGTTGAACTCTTGGTCTCAACACACTCAGGATGCTATTCTAGGAGACAGAGGACAGGTTTCTTAACAGGTATACCACATTCTTCAGAGACAATTAATAGCAGAACCTAGCAAAGAGCTTCCTGTTCTTTTGCCTTACACTGGTACCAATGTGAAAGACATTTTCAGAACAAGCCAAATTCACCCTTGGTGAAACTCCATTAACTGCATGTATGCTATATCAGGACTGAATGCGACACATGCACATAGGCAATGGAAGCATACGACATACTTCTCTTTTTCTATTTCCATGGAAAGTCTCTTCATATCAGTATCCTTGAAGTCAAAGGACAGACT